>NW_021963062.1:0-258937 GCF_901765095.1 Microcaecilia unicolor | reverse complement strand
CATAAGCAGCAGACACTAGGATGAAGAGACTGTGATATACCAAGGGACCCAGAGGGCAAATTAAAAATGTTACAAACATGCATCATCTGCTGGGTGGAATACACAGTTTTCAGTTTCCTAAATAAATAACTATAGGGTATTTTAAAATGTGAAATTAACAATAAATCAAAAGGGACAGAGTAATTTTTCATTTAACTGAAAAGGCTATTTACTTCCTGAACTGACGCCTAGTATACTGATGTATGATGTCAAAAAATAAATGATTTTGAACTGGATTCAATTTAAATGTCATTACATATTTACTGTGGATAAGGATTTTAAAATTCTTTTCCCTTTCACTTTGAAGCTCTTTCACTTTGAATAATTTGGGTACCAAATAGGCTAATCCTATTTATTATTCTCCAGTGTAGCATGAAAAAAAACTTTCATCTACTACAGATAAACTTGATTTCTATTATGTAGCTTCCCACTATTCCAGAACCTGTGGGATAGTTGTGTCCATCAACCAGCAGGTGCAGACTGAGAGCTGAAAATTGAGCGGAGACATATCTCTCTTGGCATCTAGTCCAGCTCCTCTGTATTTTCTATCTCCAGCAGGTGGCTGGATACACTTTTCAGCCTCTGGTTCTGAGTGATTTGCTTCTGGTCCAGTTGGTCAACTGGTCCCCAGTTAAGCTTTGCAGGTAGCTTGAGTTTGCAGAGTTATATTTGGAGGTTTTCAGATCCCTGTCTGGTGCTGTGCAAATCTATTTCTTCCTTTCCTTCACCTCTCCCCTGTCTCCTGTGGAGCTGTCCTTTTCCAGCACAACAACCTTAAAAAATAAAAAGAAAGGAGAAAGAAAGAGGTTTACTGGAGAGCGTGGGGCAGAGTACCAGTCCTGGTTCTTTCTTCTGTGGGGTGGAGACTATCAGCTTGGGGCAGCATCCAGCAGTTGTAAGTCCGACTAAAGTTTGACTCAGAACCACTTGGGAGGTTGCATGTTCTACTTGGTGTTTGGGAGGAATCCTGACTCACTACTTGGGACTGTATTGTGCTGCGCTTGTGCCAGTCAGAGTGAATGGAGACTACCTTGGAGGTAGTTTACCCATTGTGGGACCCACCGGCCAACATCTGGATGTGTGAGAAATGGTCGGTGGCAGCAAGTCTTCGGATTTGATGCAGCATCCGAATATTCCAGGGACTTTGGTCTCTCTGGCAGGGCTGGTGCACAGTTTGATGCAGGAGAGCGCGGGAACAAGGGCCATTTTGTCAGGGCTGAATGGAAGTGAGGAACAGCCTTTATCTGATCACATGCGAAGCACAGCCTCCATTTTACAACCTCAGGGCCCAACAGAGCATTCAGCTGCATTGGGATCTTTGTTTTCTCTGGAGTTTATATTGCTCTTACACCAGACCTACTTACCGAAGCAGGGACAGTCAGAGTTGCTGCAAGATGCTTCAGTTTCTTGCCCTGTTGCCCCTCAAGCTCCTAGATCTTATTTAGCCTCATCTGTCCACTCCTGGAGGTCTTTGTCTGCTTCTCCTTCCTTATCTGGTGTGGCCTCAGTCTATTCAGAGGAGCTATCATTGAAGGATCCATTAGAGGAGGGGGATGGCCTGAAAGTACTGAGGTTGTTTGATAAAGAAGAGCTCAGTACTCTTATTTTTGAGTCATTGAAAGTGCTTTCCATTGAGGAGCCTTCTGCTTCGGCATCAGGAGTTCCATCTTCCTTGAACATGAATAGGATTAGAGGTCCTTATAAGGCCTTCCTGATGCATCCAGACATTCAAGACCTGATTACAGCAGAATGGGTCTCACTAGATGCGGGGCTGAGAGTGGGAGAGCCATGGCTCACCTTTATCCGTTGGTTCCAGAGGAGAAAAATTTGTATCTTATCAGGGTTATCTCCCTTTTTACGGTGGTAACTAAGAAGACCACCTTGCCATTGGACAGAGGCATTGCCCTAAATGACTTACAGGATAAAAAGCTAGAAGGCTTGCTGAAACAAGTGAATTGCAATGGAATGGGGATTGCGGGAATACCGCAGAACCCGCAGGTTTCCCGTAGGTATGGAAGAAGTTGCCACGGGATTCCCATAGGTATGCAAGAAGTTACCATGAGGTTCCCACAGGGATGGAAGAGGTTTCCATGGGATTCCTGCAGGAGTGTACTCAAAATCTCTGGTGACACCAGAATGAGGCTTGGAATGCACTGAGAGGCAATTGGAGCACCAAAATGAGATTTGGAGCATACAGACAGAGGCATCTGGAGCACTAGAATGAGGCTTGGAATACTCAGAGTGGCAGCTGGAATACTAGACTGAGACTTGGAACACTCATTGGTTGAATATCATCCAACAATCCATGGGAGGCTGTTGGGATTGGGAGGAAACAGATGGCAGCGAGCAAGTAAATAATAGCACTGACTCCTGTGAGTATGGGTGGGGCTGGAGGAGATTAATTGTGATGATGGGTGGGGATGGAATGGATCTTAGCAGGTACGAGTGGGTATGGGTTAGATTCTATTGGGGATGAGTGGGGATTGGTGAAAATTCTGTTCATGTGTAACTCTACTTTGAAGTGGCCTCTTTGGGCCTTCAAGTGACAGTGTTTAGCTCATTTGTGGCTAGAGCATTCCTGAAGTGGCATTAGCAGTCTGCAACACAAGAAGAGCACCATAACGCCAAGCTAGAAGCAGGGTTGGCCTAATTAGTGGATGCTATTTATGATATGTTACGGGTTACGGCCCACAGTATGTTTTTGGCCATTAAGGCATGTCAGCAACCTACCTACATTCTTTGATTCAGGTCCTGTTATCTCCTTTTCTCTTTCTTTTTCCTCTCTGTTCGTCTCTATAGCCTCTCTTTTTTATCTCTCCCTCCCTCCCTTCTCAATATCCTTTTATCACTTCTTCATGTGGAGCATTGCTTATGCTCCAACAACCATATATCCTCCATTTTGGAACCTACAATTCATGCAACTGAGTCCTCTATACAAAGGGTGAGTTTATTATTTATTTATTTATTTATTTATTTTTATTATTGGTGTTTCTATCCCACATTATCTGAAATAATATCAGTTCAATGTGGCTAACATACAATTAAAGTATTACAATCAAAAGAATATTAATGAACATGTGGATTACAAGAGCAATTAGGCATGACAGGAAAATGAGTTATAGGAGCAGTCATTATATATAAATAGGATTAGACATCTTGTAATAGAAACTTTTTAAAAAGGAAAGTTTTCAGGAATTTGTGGAAGGTCAGATAATTATTGATGAGTCTTATTTCCTTTGGGATGAAGATCCACCATTTAGAACCAATATGAGAAAAGCCTTTGTTCTTTATTGACTTGTATTTTATATTTTTGTAGGTTGGAAAGTGGAGGATGAGATAGTCCCTGGCACCTGGTATAACATTGTTTATTATATCTCGCATGTAGTTGGGTGCCAGCCCATATACTATTTTGCAAATGAAAGTACAGGATTTGAAGACTAGCTTAGTCTTAATGGGAAAGCAGTTAAAAAGTTAACACATGGTTTAAAGCAGGTATTTAAAATTAGGCTTTATTTAGCACATGTAAACAAGCATGTGGAAGAGAACATACCTCAGCTATTTAGCGTTGGTGAATATGTAGAATGACCTCCTGGTGGAGGTGGTGGAGATGAGAACTGTATCTGAATTCAAGAACCCATGGGGCAAGTACATGGGATCTTTAAGGGAGAGGAAGGGATAGTAGATGGGCAGACTGGATAGGCCACATGGTTTTCATCTGCCTTCATTTTTCTCTGTTTCTATGTTCTGTTTGCGTGTGTGGAGATGCTACTTTCACCATGTGCATTCTACTACTACTACTATTTAGCATTTCTATAGCGCTATAAGGCGTACGGAGCACTGCACAAACATAGAAGAAAGACAGTCCTGCTCAAAGAGCTTACAATCTAATAGACAAAAAATAAAGTAAGCAAATCAAATCAATTAATGTGTACGGGAAGGAAGAGAGGAGGGTAGGTGGAGGCGAGTGGTTACAAGTGGTTACGAGTCAAAAGCAATGTTAAAGAGGTGGGCTTTCAGTCTAGATTTAAAGGTGGCCAAGGATGGGGCAAGACGTAGGGGCTCAGGAAGTTTATTCCAGGCGTAGGGTGCAGCGAGACAGAAGGCGCAAAGTCTGGAGTTGGCAGTAGTGGAGAAGGGAACAGATAAGAAGGATTTATCCATGGAGCGGAGTGCACGGGAAGGGGTGTAGGGAAGGACGAGTGTGGAGAGATACTGGGGAGCAGAGTGAGTACATTTATAGGTTAGTAGAAGAAGTTTGAATAGGATGCGAAAACGGATAGGGAGCCAGTGAAGCGACTTGAGGAGGGGTAGTACGAGTAAAGCGACCCTGGCGGAAGATGAGACGGGCAGCAGAATTTTGAACCGATGATCAATTCATCATTCATGCTATGCCAGTGGCACCTAGCATGCTAATTTTATCACACACTGAAGAACTTTAGTGGGCTTACTAAGCCTTGGTACATAGGCCTTATAATTATAAATCTAAATTTATACCAGTATGCCCTGAATCTTTTCATAAGAGCAAATATTCATCACAGTCCAGTTAGCAGAAGACATTGGTTTTGATGGCAGAATGTAATAATTTTCTGTGTTGTTACATTTCAGTTATATTTTTTTCAAGAGGAAAAGTCATATAAGGAAAATAGTATTAGACATTTCAGTACACGGTGTTCCATTACTGCATGCTATGCTAATCTGATAATTGCCTAAGGTAGCAAGCCAAAACCTGACAAAAATATTCATTAGAACTGTAGTCATACTAAACCAAATGAACTCTCTTAACGGTAGTCTACTAGATTTCTATACTAAGTTGGAGGGGTTTTTGTTTGTTTCAAGTAAAAGAAAATTTCTGCCACGCATTTCCTTCACTAAAAAATATCTTATCCAGAAAACTACATATAAAAGATTTACTTAGGAAGACTGTGTTCCGGCTGCCTAATTAAAGTACAAGAAATAGTCTTAGCAAATCATGGAAGATGTCCAGCAATCAGATAAGAGATTGGCCGCTCTTCTATGAAATTCAGATATGTGCCAAAATGTATGCTCAAGAGTAAACCACCAAGAGGAAGCATGGTCTCCAGAAATGCAGCCAGGTATATGGCCCAAGAATTTTGCACAACGAAAACCACTGTAATTTCACAAAGCAAAATCTGAACAAAATATTATCAGTCAGTAATAGCTTTGGATTATTATCAAAGTACATTCCTTTCCTATGACAGACTCTTTCTGATTTATTGAAATGTAGAATTTCAATATTTAAATCTGCCAGATTTTCGAAGCAAAAGTACACCTATTCTTCACTTTGGAAATTATCCCAAGAGAAAGACATTCAGATCTGCTAATGTGCAGACTTTTTCTGAATTGAAAGAGCCACCTAGGACATGATATGTGGGCAGTTCTAATGCATTTTCAAGCAATATTTGTTCTGGAACCACTGAATATACACACACCTGTGGGGGTAATTCTATGAAATGAGCACTAACATTACAGAGAATGGAGAGGATCTTCAGATCCGAACCAATAGCTTATGTGACATGCATACCCATGTGAATGCTTAGGGGCCCTTTTACAAAGGCATGCTGAAAAATGGCCTGCGGTAGTATAGATGTGTGTTTTGGGTGCGCGCAGAATCATTTTTCAGAGCACCTCTAAAAAATGCCTTTTTAAAATTTTTGCTGAAAATGGACATGCAGCAAAATGAAAATTCCTGCGCATTCATTTTGGATCTGAGACCTTACTGCCAGCCATTGACCTAGCAGTAAGGTCTCACAGCAGCTGTGTCCAGTCATTTGATGTTTCCCAATAAAGACTGAATTTTTAGACATCTCCCTGGGTTATTGCAAAGGCCAGACCACCCTACTCCTTTCTGCTGTACTACTTGACGTAGGATTGTGGGTTCCACGCAACTATATGGTTCCTGTTACTCTTCATATGCTAATACAGTCTTAAAATTCTAAATGAAGGAAGCAGTAAAAGACATCATGCCTATTAAGTGTAATAGGTAACTATAATGTTTGTGTACTAAAGTATATTTTGAAATTATACCCATACCTTCTCTCTATGTCATTAACCATTTTACTGTAGATTGGTTCTTTTTAACTTCTGTAACTTTTAATTAGATCTTGTGTTCAGGAATTTTTAAACTAATAAATCTCTCACTGTGAAATTTGTTTCCTGTTCTGAAAATGTTCCACGTGTCCATTAGTTAATGCTCAGACTGAAATGAAATGCATACCAAAAAAATCTAACCTGTGTTTCCCTCAAACAGTGGTTATTTTAGAAGCTCTATTCTTGTTTTGGACATCTGAAAACTGTTAATAGACATTCATATTGCATGAAGGTTCAAAACCCGATTATATAAAGCCAGGATACGGGCATCCAACACTGCAGTATCTCCTTATGGCAAAGGGGTGTGGTCTGGGTAGGGAGTGGCCAAAATATGGATATCCAATTCCGATAACAGAAGTAGAAGGGACATCCATGTCTAAAATGATGTATTGTTATTTAGATCTGGTACTTTGCACATTCACTTTACGTCAGTTCAGGAGCATAAGATCTTTGAAGTCAAAACAATGAAATATTTTGACACCCCCACAGGACTTAACAAAGATCTGGGTTTTCTATCCTATTATACACCATAAAATTGTACTGCTTTGTCATCCTCTTATCAGCCATCCATCTCTCCCTGTCTCTCACCCACCCACCAGAGCTCTTCGTTTTTCACCCAACCCCACTCCACCCCACCCCTTCCTGTAAGAATGTCATTGGAAAGCTTCTTCACTTCACACACACACACACACACACACATATATATATATATATATATATATATATATATATATATATATATTATGATATATATATAAGGCACCACCAACGTTCTAAATGAAGCCTCCAGCCGGAAGTGTGAAGGGGGAGAGATATCCGGTTTCCCCATGAGTGTCTGCCCCGCCCTCGCTCTCTCTGTAACACAAAGTGAAGGAAAACACAGCAAAGCACAATATCAAATCGCTCTCTCTATAACAGTGAAGGACTCAGAGGGGAGAGGGGAGAGAGGGCAGAAGCCCTCACTATCTCTGTAACACAAACACAGCAGGAAACTTAACACTGAAGGATTCGACTCCGAGGGGGGAGGGGACAGACAGCACAGGGGAAGGGAGAGAGGGCAGAGGGCAGGGACACACACACTCCCACATGCACACAGAAGAAAACCTTGCTAGCCCCCATTTCATTTGCATCAGAAATGGGGCTTTTTTACTAGTATACTGTATATATATATATATTATTCAAATTTGTCAAAATGCATGCAGATTGTGAAAAATTGCAGGAAGACCTTAGGAACTGGAAGACTGGGCATCCAAATGGCAAATTAAATTTAATGTACACAAATGCAAAGTGATGCACATTAGGAAGAGTAATCTGATTCATAGATATCTGATGCTAGGGTCCACTTTAGGAGTCAGCATTCAAGAAAAAGACCTAAGTGTCATTATAGACAATATGCTGAAATCTTCTGCCCAGTATGCAGCGACAGCCAAAAAAGCAAACAGGATGCTAGGAATTATTAGGAGAGGGATGCAAAATAAGACCAAAATATCATAATGCCTTTCTATCGCTCCATGGTGCAAACTCGCCTGAGTAGTGTGTTCAGTTCTGGTCACCGTATCTTAAAAAAGATATCGTGGAATTAGAAAAGGTTCAAAGAAATGCGACGAAAATAATAGAGGGGATGGAACTGAAGCCTATATGAGGAAAGGCTAAAGAGGTTAGGGCTCTTCAGCTTGGAAAAGAGACAGTTGAGGAGGATATGACTGAAGTCTACAAAATCCTGAGTGGTGTCGAGCGGGTGGAGGTGAATTGATTTTTCACTCACTCAAAAAGTACAAAGACCAGGGGACACTCAATGAAATTGAATGGAAATACTTTTAAAACAAATAGGAGGAAATATTTTTTCACTCAAAGAATAGTTAAGCTCTGGAACTCGTTGCTGGAGGATGTAGTAACAGCAGTTAGCCCAGTTCCTGGAGAAAAAGTCCGTACTCTGTTATTGAGATGGACATAGGGAAGCCACTGCTTGCCATAGGATTGGCAGCATGGAACAGTGTTACTAATTAGGTTTCTGTCAGGTACTTGTGACCTGGATTGGCCACTGTTGGAAGCAGGATACTGATCTAGATGGACCATTGGTCTGACCCACTATGGCTATTCTTGTTCTTATCTAAAGAAGAAGGGTTACATTTGAAAGCTAATCAAAACATGTATTGGAGTGGAGGAGTGGCCTAGTGCTTAGGGTGGTGGACTTTGGTCTTGGGGAACTGAGGAACTGAGTTCAATTCCCACTTCAGGCACAGACAGCTCCTTGTGACACTGGGCAAGTCACTTAACTCTCCATTGCCCCATGTAAGCCACATTGAGCCTGCCATGAGTGGGAAGGCACAGGGTACAAATGTAACAAAAAATATTAAGTTAGTCCAATAAAAAAGGTATAATCTTATTTTCTTTTCTATGTTGTCTAATTTCCATTTATGACCTTAATTTAGAAATATCTCTATAGCATACTTTCTTGGCCATTACTGAGAGGATACATGCATTGGTTTGGATATTCATAATAATTGAAATTCATTTTAGCAGTTAATTAAATGTCAAAATATCTATTTCATAAGTTTAGACATCAAAATTATATGTATCTACTCCTAATGCAAGACAGATCAATCCTCTTAAAATGTCCTAGAGTTACTCAACAGTGATGTCAAAGACCCACTGTGAGACATTCACTTAACTGCAATAAGGTTATACACTACTACTTGACATAGTAATATCAGCAGCCTTAAGTACTAATGTCACAACCTTATTATTGAAGCTCCATTCTGGCAGCCTTCCATTTGCAGAATTCAAATAGGAAACATTCTCTATTTTGGATAAAGAATTTTTAAGAACAAAAGCAACAAAAATCTTTCTGTACTGCAGAAACTGAGATGGAATATCAGTCATAAAAATGTGTATGATGTGTGTGTGTGATATTTGTATTTATATATTGATAATATTTGGGGGGGGGGACATAAAATTTGAACATGATGTATTCTGTAACTCTAGCTAAGAATTTATTTAGAAATCAGGGATAAAACTTTAAGTGCTAGAAAACCATTCCATATGTCCAGATGTATAGGTGAATTTGAACAGTAGCTACAGCTGTTTAAGACAGTGGCGTAGCTACGTGGGGCCTGAGGGGCCTGGGCCCCGTAGATTTCAGTGGGGACCCCCCTCCCGGCGAACCCGCCCCCGCCGCCTACCTTCCGTTTTGCTGGTGGGGACCCCACTCCCCGCCAGCTGACGTCCTCTCCGCAGCGGCACTGGCAGAGAAAGTCTTCTTCCTTGCATGCTGATGTCCTGCACGTACGTGCAGACGTCAGACTCAGAGAACAGAACGTTCAGCATGCAGGCTGGCGGGGAGTGGGTCCCCCGCCAGCAAAACGGAAGGTAGACGGTGGCGGGGGAGGGTTCGCTCCGGGAGGGGGGTCGGCAGAGACGGGGGGGGGACAATTGCGGCGGCAGGGGGCGGCGGCAGGGGGGCTAAATGTGCCCTCCCCCGCCCCCCCCACGCTGTGGACCGCGCCCCCCTCCCCACAAGTCTGGCTACGCCCTGGTTTAAGATAAATTTTTCTGGGTGCACTGGATTTTCTGAATGGGAATACATATTTCTTAGTGATGTAGACACCCTAGGCCTCTGAACATGGGCTGCCTCATATCACTTCCACTGGCCACAGCTCTTCGCCTTTCCAAAACTCAAAGAGGCAGATTCACAGGCTGAATGGAATATGGCCTAAAAGGAGGAGACAGTGATTGGCCACATAAGTTCAGCCAGCTGAACAGCTGTGAGAGTTTGAAGCAGGTTAGGCCTGCAGGAAGAAAAGGGGTTTTGATGGGATTGCATGTGGAGGGTGGAGAGAGTGAAGTTCAGTTGTTTTATATTTTCTGTATTTAAATTAGTTGAATTAATTTTTTTACATTTTCTATATTGCCTTCCATAACAAATATATTAAAAAACACTGTACAATCACTAAACAAAGCAGCAAGATAACAGCATCAAAATAATACTAGAGGCAACAAAGCAAGGGTATGTGTCAAATAAAAGTGGTGGAACAGAAAGAGGATGGTAATAATGAGGGAGGCCAACTGGAGACCTGAGGTGAGGAAAGAATTGAATGCATAGGATCTGACCCATTGTCTGGTGCACTCCTGTAAGCCTGAGTGAAATAAAGAGTTTTCAGCCTGAATTAAAACTGAGTATAGTTGGATTCTGTGTTCAGGGAGGCAAAGTGGAGAATTCCAGAGAGAAAGAGTGCCAAAAAGAAGGTAGATTGTTGCATGGATTCAAAATGATCATGGGAGATTGGAAAGAGATGTAGAGGTTCATTTGCTGAGACTGAGTGAAATGCACTGTTCCCTCTAAGCTGAGCAGCACTCCTGCACCTACAGGCCTTAGTCGCTTAGATTACTGCAACTTGCTTCTCACAGGTCTCCCACTAAGCCACCTCTCTCCCCTTCAGTCTGTTCAAAATTGTGGCACGGCTTATATTCTGCTAGTCTCATTATGCCCATATTAGCCCTCTCCTCAAGTCACTTCATTGGCTCCCTATCCATTTCTGCATACAATTCAAACTCCTCTTATTGACTTACAAGTTAATTCACTCTGCGGTTCCTCAGTACCTCTCTACTCTTATCTCTCCTACACTCCTCCCTGGGAACTCCATTCATTACGTAAATGTCTCTTATCTGCACCCTTCTCCTCCACTGCCAACTCCATACTCCATTCTTTTATCTTGCTGCACCATACACCTAGAATAGACTTCCTGAGTCAGTACATCATGCTCCACTTCTGACCTTCTTCAAATCTAGGCTAAAAGCCACCTTTTTGGGGCTGTTTTGAACTCCTAACCTGTATTCACTTGTTCAGTACCTATGTCTGTTTTATCATGCCCACCTTAAGTATTTCCCTTATTTCTCCTGTTTGTCTGTCCTGGTTAGATTGTAAGCTCTGTCAAGCAGGGACTGTCTTCATGTTCAAGTGTACAGCGCTGTGTACGTATAGTAGTGCTATAAAATTGATAAGTAGTAGTAGTCCTGCTAGTGGGGGAGGGTGCTATTTCACTACCACATTTTCAATAGTTAGGGACAAGCAAGTTGTGCAGGACTACAGGGAACCTGCCTGTTCCTGACTATTGAAAAGACACCACCCCCTACTGGTAGTGATGCAGTTGGAGGACACTTGCTCAGCTTAGAGGGAACAGTGATGAGATGAGAAGAGTGCTAAGGGATGAGATGTGATGCAAGATATGTTGCTAAGACAGTGGAGAGAGCCTTATAGGCTATCAGGTAGCTTTTGATTTTAACTTGGAAGAGAAGCGGAAACCAGTGCTCAGAAATTAGGAGAGGAGTAACCTGCAGAGTGAAGAACTGTAACAGTAATATTAATAATGGAGCTAATTCTTAAGGAGCTACATGGTTTTAGGCAGACAGGACACATGCAAATGGGAAAATTCTAGTCATTTGCATGCATAAATGGCAACTTATGGGCATAAATGACCTCTTAGACTATCAACTAGTAGAAATGTACACATCATGTTTTGATTGCGTGTACTTTGCCAGTGGGTATGAGCATGGAAACAGTTTACACAAACATGCACATAAATTATAGTATTCTATAATTTATGCATGTTCTGGATAATATTGAAAACTCTAGACAGATACCCAAGCAAAAAAGATAATGATGATGTGATAAAATTATTTTATTTATGAGGAGGAAAAGCTTTTCCTCCGCATAAATAAAATTATTTTTATCTCACATCATCATTATTATCTTTTTTGCTTGGGTATCTGTCTAGAGTTTTCTAGAAATTGATTTGATGATATTCCAAGAGCTCTAGTTTGATATCTGGCTAATATTGAGGCATGGGTATTTACACAAATTATAGGGCTAGTGTGGCTGCACCTTTGATGTAAGTGTGTAATCAGTAATGTGCTAGGATTCTACAAAGATCAGTAGGTACCTGCTTTTCTTTATTTTCTAAAATTTCTATTCTGCACTATCTTTGCAATTATAGGTGGATCACAATGCAACATACATAATTGAAAACCACAGTACATATAATAAACAGAAAACATCAAGACTAAGCAAACATTAAAATCAGAGTGTATATAAAACCCATATCACCTCATCATAAAGTCACATACAATAGCTCAGTATTCTTTGTAGAATGGCATCAACAAAAAGTCTATTCATCCTAGTAAGGAGATATCATACATTCATACCATAAGCTTGATGAAATTTTAAAAAGTCTTTAATGCTATTTTAAACACCTTCCGGTCTTTTAAGGATTGAATCTTTGTTGGTAAGTCATTCCACAATTTTGGTTCTACGATATTGAAAATCAATGACCTATTTTCTTCAAGGCATATCATTCAAAAAGATGGCACATCTAGCAAATTGGATACAGCGGATCGTAAAGTACGTGATGGTTGATGTAAATGCAGGGTAGATGATACAACTTAAGCTATAAAATTTTGTAATGAATCCGATAATCAATAGGTAACCAGTGCAATGCAATCAAAGTTGGAATAATATGTTCAAACTAGAATGTCCCGTAATCAAACGTGCGGCAGTGTTCTGTGCAATTTGTAAGGATGTCAGTGATTGCTTAGGAATCCCTAACAGTAGACTCTTAACAATAATCAAAATGGGGAATAATGATGTTTGTACAACCATTCTGAAACTGTAATTAGTTAAGAAAAGACCTCAGAAGTCCAGAGCCTATTTCCAAGACTGATCTGCTTGGACCATCCCCTGGATTTTATATAGTGCGACCACAATTGCACACACAAATCTGATCATATTCTAGATTTGCGCGCACAATTGATTTACTTAACAAGCCATACAGCAACGATAATTGCCCCTTAACAAGCAATTATTGATACTAATTGGCATTAATTAGAATTTATGCACACAACTTGCTAGGCACATTCTGTAAAGTGGTGCATGTAAATTCTAATGCACACTGCCAAAAGGGGGCATGGCCATGGGTATGGAATGTGCAGACCGTGGATGTTCTGAAAATCTACATGCAAGGTTATAGAATACACCTGCTCCACGCCTAACTTAGGTGCCAGCATTTACACCAACTTTTACTTGGTGTAAATGGACGCACCTACAGTTAGGTACAGGCATGACCGTTAGGTGTATTCTGTAAACTGACTAGGCATATTCTATAAATTGTTCCTAAATCTAGGTGCGGTTTAAGAATACACCTAGGCAGAAATATTTTCAGCACCATATAGAGAATCTAGTCCCATATGCTTTCTTTTATTGATCAAAAACCTCCGTATGCATCTTTACAAAACAAACAAATTTCCTATCCAATTCATACTTATCTTTATGTTTTATATTTTAACATTTTTAACTTTAAACTACTCAAAAATCAGAACAACACTTAGCTTTGAAAGCTCAATATGGTCGTCGTTTCACCTCACAGCTTCATCAGGAGCACTGATGTTTTAATAAATAATCCCACTTAGGCCAGTGGCTTTCATTGGCTTTTATAAATGCTACATTCTCTGCTCATATTAAATATAAGGAACTCTTATATAGTAGATAGGCCTCACCCAGTGCATCCTAGAATGCACCATGCAAGGGAGGGTGATGCCATTTTGAAGATGTTGGGGAGAAGCAGGAGTGAATGAGCATCACTTCTGCCTCCTACAAGGTATGGAGGTCTGGGGGGTGGGTAGACTGCTAGACCACTAGATCAGAGTGACTAGTGTGGGGATGAGCCAGGCATGGAAAAGCATGGCCTAGCCAGGGTGGCCAGTGGATAACCAGGGCATTTTGTGACTGGAGAGAGGGAGCCAGGAGGGGGGGCACTAGACTACCAGCGCATTTTTTAAACGTTTGTGGAAAGGGGAGAATGAGGGTCAAGGTGGGTGCCGCTAGATACTCGGGATATGTTTGTAGGAGGGGGACAGGAAACGTCAGGTTGGGTTGGGGGTAAGAAGCTTACCGGGGCATGTTTTTTTTTTATGCCAACTCTCCTTTCAGTGCCTGAGCCAATCACCACTCAGACACTGAGTGGCAGATTTACTGTGATTTTTAACGTAGCATCAATTTGCATGTTCATTACTTTGAGCATGCCACAGCAATTTTTCTGTGCCAGTTTTGCATTAGAGTTTCACTCCATCAGAAAGGTCTGTGCATTGGTCTCTGAGGTATTCTTAGATAGCCTGCAAAGAAAGTTCCCACAAAATGAGTTACTAGCTTATGTGGCACACTATAGAGTACGTATGAAAGATAGATACTGTTAAAAATAAATCCTCAGCACAATTTGATTTTCCTTTATTTTTCTGGTGTATGTATATGGATGTTCTGTACATGATAACTCAATAGTTGTTTCTGAAGCATACGTAGCCTGTAGGGAAATATTAAAAATGTTTTCTGTTCATTCCCTGTTAACTTCCAGGGTACATAATATAGTTTTTCTGTCTTCAACCTTAGAAGATGAGGTTATAATGCAATATTAATAGTTTAAGCTGGAATAATACTAGGGCAGGATTAATGATTGATGTTTGTCCAGGTTTTATTTTGGGGGCGTTGTGTGTGTGTGTGTGTGGGGGGGGGGGGGGGGGTTGTGAGGAAGTTCAAGAACTGACAACACAGGATGCGAGTTTATTTTGGTGGGTTTTTTTTTTCCAAAGATCCTTAACCAGTTTCCCTGTGAATTCTGCATTTTCTCCCCCTTCCAGAATCATCATAGTTGTTGTTATAATATGACTATTCCCCCTAACTTTGCAAAGTTCACTGAAAATTGCACAGAAATTTAAATGTGATGCTGATTTATGCACACAATTTAATAAGATAATGAACCAATTATTGCCGATAATTGGCTTAACAAGCAATTCTTGGGACTAATTAGATTTAATTGGGTGTTACATGCATAAATATAGGCACATGATGCACGCCTAAAATTTATGAGCTGCCCGAAAAAGGGGGCACAGAAAGGGGACAGTCATGGGTGTTTTGGGGTGGAAAGGGGGTTTTGAGATATATGCATAATTACAGAATAAGGGTGCTCTGTGCATAAATTTAGGTGCGTGGATTTGCACCACATTTTCATCGGCGCATTATTCTATAAACCACGATGAACTTTAAGCACAGCATATTATATTACACTTAAGTGGGGGGTTTATGGCGCTGATTTTTTTTTGCGCTATTTACTGAATCTGCTCCATTATGTGCAGTAAATTTGATGCTATGTGCTCGATTTCTGTACAATAAGGAAGTGAATCTTTCTGAAAGCTTGCCAAAATCTGCTTCTATGGTTGATTCTATTTATTAACCAATTCTCCAGCATGTTTCCAGTAACCTCCCTCTAGCAATGAAAAGCGTGAAGATGCAGTATAAAACCACAAAACAGTGACAGAGGTGTCACAAAGATGTTGAACCTGTGGAACCAGCCAAGACAGGAAGAAGGAACTAGCAGAGGGTTCCTCTTGTAAAAGTAGATATTTAGGCCTTTCTAAGGAGGATGCAATGAGGTGTCGTCGTTCCTAAGATGTTATGGCACTTCTTCTAAACATTACTTAATGCTGCAGTGCCCTAGTAGCGCAAAGATCAGGTATAAGAGGCTATTTGGCACATCCTTTTTATTCTTGGTGGTGAGGACTTGGAATGAACTGCCTGTACCGCTGAGACATACGATGGACTACAAACAGTTCCGAAAAACTCTGAACGCTTTATTATTTCATAAATTTGTATTAACTAAGTAAGAATTTGGTTTGAAGGCTTGTAGATAATTGACTTATCAATTTCTGAGAATGCTCAGTTGTTTCTTATTGCGAGCCGCCTTGAACTTTGAGGTATTGGTGCTTGAGAAATGCAATTTGTAATATCATGTAATGTAAAAGTATAGACGACCAACTCACTTGTTCAGTACCCTTATTTTATCATCCCCACCTTAGTAATTTCCTTATCTCTTGTTTGGCCTAATTAGATTGTAAGCTCTGTCGAGCAGGGACCGTCTCTTCATGTTCAAGTGTATAGCGCTGTGTACATCTAGTAGCGCTATAGAAATGATAAGTAGTAGTAGTAGTTGTAGATTTAGGAAACAGAAAAGGATCCTGAGAATACCTACCCTAACCTTCTCGGTGTCTTCCAATGCGCTGTTTGAGTGCAGCAATCTAACCTGGTCATACTAAAGCTTAGATAAAGGATGGTATGCAACACTGGCGTTTCAGAAGTGAAGAGAAAGAAATAGGGCAAAAAGGGAAAATAAGCCAGGATTCAAATTAAAGGCACTTATAATTAATTGCACAAAAGAGGAAAACTATTTTTTAAAAAAGGAGGCCGATATTCAGCAGAGCTCAATCCGCTTCACGATAACCGGGTGACTTATCTTTATCTCTAAGCAGATCATCAGTGAACTATCCCCTTATCTTGGCATTGCTGAATATCGCAGCTTAGAGATTTCAGAATAGCTTTATCTGTGGCTTGTGACAACTGCATAAAGTTAACCAGATAGCATCTGAATTATTGCTGCTATCTAATTTGGAGCCCTGATGCTTATTTTCCCTGCCACACTTAAATGGATACAGTTTGTTCTGATTTCCCGCCTCCTTCTCCTCCCCCCCCCCCCCCAGGGTTCCTTGGACAAGTTGTTCTGAATATTGACCCCAAAACATTTTAGGAGAAAAAAAGGAAAAGAGATATTGCAACATGAGTAAAAGATGAAACAATCTGTGCTTGCATGGTATCCTGATATGACTTAAGACGGTGTTTTCCCAAGTCCAGTCCTGGAGTACCCCTTGCCAGTCAGGTTTTCAGGATATCCACAATGAATATGTATGAACTTGATTTGCATACACTGCCTCCAAATATGCAAATCTCTTTCATGCATATTCATGACTTAAGATCAGTATCGTTCCTAGCCTGGATGGCACCCAGGGCGGATTGCTGATGTGCCCCCCCCCCTGGTTGCAGCGTGCCCCCCCCCCCGCCTGCGAGATGACACCTTCCCCCCCCCTGGTAAAATGACACCCCCCCTGGGTGCACGCCGCTGGGGGGGGGGGTGTCGTGGGGCGTGCCTGTGGGCTCCGACTTCGCTAACTTTGCTCGTTCGCTGCAGCTCCCTCTGCCCCGGAACAGGAATTAATCTGTTCTGGGGCAGAGGGAGCTGCAGCGAATGAGCAAAGTTAGTGAATTCGGAGCCCACAGGCGCGCGCGCGGCACCGCCCAGCGGCATGCACCTGGGGCGGTCCGCCCCCCCCACCCCCCCTTGGTACGCCACTGCTTAAGATATCGCCTGTTTGTTTACATTTCTTAATTAAATTCTAATGTGTATTAATGTACCTTTGACACCAAAGGAGAACAATGGAGAAGAAGAAAACTCACTGCAAAATAAATTTGACAAGAAGGTTTTTGAATATGTGAATAACAGAAGAACCTGTAACTACTGGAATATACTGCAAGACTCAGCCAAGTATTATACACATTTAGGTAAACATGATAAGATTGGATACATTCCTACAAAGACTCAGCTTAGCTCCTTTTTCGTGCCGTGGCTTTACAAACAATAAATAAAGCTCAAGAAGATATAAGAAGGAAAGCATTATGAATTATTAGGACAGTTTAGAAGAAACAGTCTACACAGTATTTCGGCTTGTCACCAAGGGAATGAATAGCACTAGAGGAAATAGCTCTTGCCTGATGAGATTTAAAGTCATTTTCCTGTTAGATTGTGGTGCATTACCTTACCCACATCTGCCCGAGGCAAGTGAAGTTCAAGCATAAAGAACACTTTGCAACAGTGTTTTGACTACGAGTTTGCTTAGCTGCATAAGAATGATATTGGAGATGTTAGTTTGTCAGGCAGATGGATGGATTTTGCTGTACTGTAAGCCATGGGTAAAAACTGCAAATTGAAGATTAATAGAGATGAACTACAGTGATATATATTACCAAAGGAGGTCTCAGTGCACCTGTACCTGTGCAACTCAACTATTTTTCAGTGTGCAAGCTTTCCTGTTAGCGATAAGCACACAAGTGACATGGACAGGAAGGTTTCTTGTGGCTGGTCATGGCATTCCTGCAATTTCACTTCACTTCTGACAAACATGTTGCTTATTACTGTGCCTAATTTGATATGGATTTGCAAATCAAAGGAAGCAACACAAAGAGGAATGAAAAGTAAAGTTTAATAATTTGACAAACTTTGAAATAAACAGTGTGAACACACCGTGCGCTAAATTCAGTAAATAGCGCCCAAATTTGGGTGCCAAAAAAGTGACTGGTAAGCGCTATTCTATAACCGGTGCTCCGAGTTGGGTGCCATTATAGAATAGTGCTTAGCGCCAAGATCCATGCACATGTAAATGCAAATTGTTACCCATTAGCACCAATAACTGCCTATTAGTGGTCAATTATTGGTGCTAACTGGGTCATTCAATTAAATATGCATTCAAATTGGGCACGCCCAAATTTGCACACTCAATTTTGAGCACCATTTAGAGAATTTTGGGACATTTGTGTCTGGTGGACTAGGTTATCACATGAAACAGACTCTTATCCTTTAAAGCTCATGACTCAATATGGGGCCCTTATAGCAAGCTGCACTAGGTAAATGGGCTTACTGCATTCTTACGTGGGTCTTTCCCGCATGCTAAGACTCTTTCTAATGCAGCTGTGAAAAAGCCTTTTGTTGTATTTAGTTCATATATGGTCATGCACTAATGTTAGCACTTTGGCATTAACCCAGCATTAGGATGAACAAAACCGTGAAGATGGTAAAAAGGCAATGAGGTCTTTCTTGTGAATCTTCACTTGACTCGACAAGGGCCACGTTTCAGCTTAAGTGCCTTCATTAGGAGTCTGGCATCTGTCCATAAAAATAAGTTTGGTTAGAGTGAAAGATTTTCGCACCTACTACTACTACTACTATGTAGCATTTCTATAGCGCTACAAGGCGTACGCAGCGCTGCACAAACATAGAAGAAAGACAGTCCCTGCTCAAAGAGCTTACAATCTAATAGACAAAAATAAAGTAAGCAAATCAAATCAATTAATGTGTACAGGAAGGAGGAGAGGAGGGTAGGTGGAGGCGAGTGGTTACAAGTGGTTACGAGTCAAAAGCAATGTTAAAGAGGTGGGCTTCAGTCTAGATTAAAGGTGGCCAAGGATGGGGCAAGACACAGGGGCTCAGGAAGTTATTCTAGGTGTAGGGTGCAGCGAGACAGAAGGCGCGAAGTCTGGAGTTGGCAGTAGTGGAGAAGGGAACAGATAAGAAGGATTTATCCATGGAGCGGAGTGCATGGGAAGGGGTGTAGGGAAGGACGAATGTGGAGAGATACTGGGGAGCAGCAGAGTGAGTAAATTTATAGGTTAGTAGAAGAAGTTTGAACAGGATGCGAAAACGGATAGGGAGCCAGTGAAGCGACTTGAGGATAGGGGTAGTATGAGTAAAGCGACCCTGGTGGAAGACGAGACGGGCAGCAGAGTTTTGAACCGATTGGAGAGGGGAGAGGTGACTAAGTGGGAGGCAGCAAGAAGCAGATTGCAGTAGTCTAAACGAGAGGTGACAAGGGTGTGATGAAGGTTTTGGTAGAGTGCTCGGAAAGAAAGGTGCGGATTTTACGGATGTTGTACAGAAAGAAATGACAGATCTTGGCGATCTGCTGGATATGAGCAGAGAGGAGAGAGAAGAGTCAAAGATGACCCCAAGGTTTCGAGCTGAGGAGACAGGGAGAATGAGAGAAGCCATCAACAGAAATAGAAAACGGGGGGGAGTGGGAGGTGGGTTTGGGGGAAAAATGAGAAGCTCGGTTTTGTCATGTTTAATTTCAGGTGGCGTTCAGACATCCAGACAGCAGTAACTACACTAAATAACTACACAGATAAACTCAAGAAGCAATCAGCATGCCACATATAACAAAGCAGTTTATAAACATCGCAACATCAGCGCAACCAGTTAGTGCACTAATGTGCATGTGCTAACTGGTTACTGCATTCATACACACCGCTGCCCATTTCCCTTCCATGCCCCACCCCTCCTCAAAAAAAAATAATACTATGCACTTACGCATACAGATGGTAAACTAGCACAGGACACTTTAGCTGCAAACTCTTAATTGTTTCTGAGGATAAGGAAGAAGGTTGGGCAAACCCCCAACAATTAACAGGAAGCTTTACAGTTACCGTATGCTACTTTTGGCTTGTGAAGGGCAAATCTATAAATGTCACCCAAATTTATGTGCACAAACTTCTGCACAATCCTGAGATGTGCATGCAACTAAATTGGCTAATGAGCTAATTAGCACCAATTAAACAATTATAACAACTCAATTATGGTGTTGATTAGCAACAATTTGGATTTGTGTGCACATCTTGTTACATGCTATTCTATAAAGATCTGCACACAGATCTTTTAGGGGGTCTTTACTAAGCTGTGGCAGTTCTTTTAGCTCACGGTAGAATCAGCTAGCGGTTATAAAGTCAAGGCGGGCGTCTCAGCGTTACTGCCAGCTAATTTCTACCATGAGCTAAGACACTACCGTAGCTTAGTAAAAGACCTCCTTAGTGTGCAACTCAACAGGGGTGTGGCCATGAGAGTGTCAGGGGTGTCCACTAAAGATGCGCTCAGTATAACTGAATACTGGGGATCAGAGTCTAAATTATGCAACAGGATTTGCAGCAGTTAATATAAATCCTCGCACCCAAAGTTGGAGAGCAGAGGTTTGGATGGAAGGGCCACCAGTAAGCCAGCAGGCTACCATTTTCTGTGGGTTCAGGACCATTTTATGGTCAGCAAGCCAATCGGCAAACCAAAGAAAGACTTCTGAAGAGAGGTAATGGAAGGAGAATGCGGATCTGTAGGGAAGAGAAGTAGGATGTCATCTGCATAGAAATAACTAGAGATGCCTGAGGATTGGATAAGAGTAGTGAGAGGACTGAGGTAGAGATTAAAGAGAAGAGGGGATAATATAGAGCCCTGGGGAACTCCACAGGGTAATGAGCAGGGAGAGGACATATAGGAGTTAGTAAGAACCTTGTATGATCGGTTTGAAATAAAAGAACAAAACCAAGAGAGAATGGTACCATGGAATCCAAGGGAAAAAAGGCAGGATATTAAGAGGGTGTGATCAACTAAGTCGAAAGCAGCTGATAGGTCAAGTGATACAGCCAGTACAATACTGTGGCCTATCTAGGTAAGTATGGATTTCACTAAGAAGAAAAGCTAGAACTGTTTCTGTGCTAAAGTTGGCCCTGAAACCAGATTGCCTAGGGTGTAGAGCAAGGGTGTTCTCAATAAAAGATGAAGCTTGAAGGAAGACTACTTTTTCCAGCACCTTAGATAGAAAAAAAAGGTTGGAAACTGGATGTTAGTGAGCTTGCTCTAGAGGATCAAGGGAAGGATTTTTTTTTTAGAATTGGGCAAACTATGGCTATCTTTCGTAGCATGGGAACCTGACCGGTGGACAGGCTAGTGTTAAACAGTCAGCATAGTAGGCAGTAGGTTCAAAGTTGGAAGCCAAAACCATGTGGATGGAAGAGGGTCTAGCTGTCAGGGAGTGATACACATGGTTTTAAGGACCTCTAAGAGACAGAACAGTGTCTGAAGGTGAAAATGATGACCAAGATGGGTGTACAAGAGTTGAGAAAAAGTCATTAAAGGTAGAGTAGGACAGGGGTGAGGAAAGACTAGATACTGGGCAAGAAGAAGCCAAGGGGACAGGAGGGAGGAGGATGGGGAAGTACTGGGAATAGTCTTTAAGAGATTTTCATTGTAGTAGTGAAACAGCACCCCCTACTGGCAGGACTGTAAGTGGAGAACTCCTGCTCGGCTTAGAGGAAACAGTGATCATGGTACATGACAATACTCGCTAGACACACCCACTCAGAACAAAGCAGCCAGAGCAACATATTATATTCCCTTTTCTCTTATCAAGTACACTTTGGAGTTGCAGGGGATGATTGAAAAAAATGTACAAGAAGCCCCATTTTACATAGGGGCTCGATGTGGAAATGTACATCCAGGTCAGATCATTCACATTTCTGTGACTACTTTTAAAAGGCTCTTCCAAAAATAAAGCCTTTTGAAAAATACAATAAGGATGCTGACAAATACAGATGTATAACCCTGGTCTCACCTTACTGTCTGGGGTGCCAGCTAAGCTCCTCGGGTTGAGTACCCACAACCAGGATCCACAAAACAGGTTCAGAACTGATAAGCTGAGCATTAGGCCAGGGCTGAAGAAAATCTCCGGTAGGCCAGAAGGTATTCCCACCCACAGGTGTGCAAAAATCCTCTTTCAAATAACAACTTGAAAAGCTAAAGGTGGACAAAGCCATGGGACCGGACGGGAGCCACCCCAGGATATTGAGGGAGCTCAGAGAGGTTTTGGCGGATCCTCTTAAAGATTTGTTTAATATATCCTTGCAGACGGGAAAGGTTCCGAGGGATTGCAGAACGGCAGAGGTGGTCCCTCTTCACAAAAGTGGTGATAGGGAAGAAGCTGGAAACTACAGGCCGGTAAGCCTCACTTCGGTTATTGGAAAAGTAATGGAAGCGATGCTGAAGGAAAGGATAGTGAATTTCCTGGAAGCCAATAAGTTGCAAGATCCGAGACAACATGGTTTTACGAAAGGGAAATCGTGCCAAACGAATCTCATTGAGTTCTTTAATTGGGTGACAGGAGAACTGAATCAGGGACGAGCTATGGACGTAATCTACTTAGATTTCAGCAAAGCTTTTGACACGGTTCCCCACAGGAGGCTTTTAAATAAACTGGAGGGGCTGAAGATAGGACCTGAAGTGGTGAACTGGATTAGGAACTGGTTGACGAACAGACGCCAGAGGGTGGTGGTGAATGGAATTCGCTCAGAGGAGGGAAAGGTGAGTAGTGGAGTGCCTCAGGGATTGGTGCTGGGGCCGATTCTGTTCAATATATTTGTGAGTGACATTGCTGAAGGGTTAGAAGGTAAAGTTTGCCTATTTGCGGATGATACTAAGATCTGTAACAGAGTGGACACCCGGGAGGGAGTGGAAAACATGAAAAAGGATCTGAGGAAGCTAGAAGAATGGTCTAAGGTTTGGCAATTAAAATTCAATGCGAAGAAATGCAAAGTGATGCACTTAGGGAATAGAAATCCACGGGAGACGTATGTGTTAGGCGGGGAGAGTCTGATAAGTACGGGCGGAGAGAGGGATCTTGGGGTGATAGTATCTGAGGATTTGAAGGCGACAAAACAGTGTGACAAGGCGGTGGCCGTAGCTTGAAGGTGGTTAGGCTGTATAGAGAGAGGTGTGACCAGCAGAAGAAAGGGGGTGTTGATGCCCTGTATAAGTCGTTGGTGAGGCTCGACCTGGAGTATTGGTGTTCAGTTTTGGAGGCCGTATCTTGTTAAGGATGTAAAAAGAATTGAAGCAGTGCAAAGAAAAGCTACGAGAATGGTATGGGATTTGCGTTACAAGACGTATGAGGGGAGACTTGCTGAACTAAACATGTATACTCTGGAGGAAAGGAGAAACGGGGTGATATGATACAGACGTTCAAATATTTGAAAGGTATTAATCCACAAACGAACCTTTTCCGGAGATGGGAAGATGATAGAACGAGAGGACAT
Organism: Microcaecilia unicolor; assembly: GCF_901765095.1. Classification (NCBI taxonomy): domain Eukaryota; kingdom Metazoa; phylum Chordata; class Amphibia; order Gymnophiona; family Siphonopidae; genus Microcaecilia; species Microcaecilia unicolor. The sequence continues at coordinate 235,236 of NW_021963062.1, read as the reverse complement.
GAAATAAGATTGAAGGGGGGCAGACTCAAGAAAAATGTCAGAAAGTATTTTTTCACGGAGAGAGTAGTGGATGCTTGGAATGCCCTCCCGCAGGAGGTGGTGGAAATGAAAACGGTAACGGAATTCAAACATGCATGGGATAAGCATAAAGGAATTCTGTGCCGAAGGAATGGATCCTCAGGAGCTTAGTCAAGATCGGGAGGCGGGGCTGGTGGTTGGGAGGCGGGGATAGTGCTGGGCAGACTTATACAGTCTGTGCCAGAGCCGGTGGTGGGAAGCGGGACTGGTGGTTGGGAGGCGGGGATAGTGCTGGACAGACTTGTACGGTCTGTGCCAGAGCCGGTGGTTGGGAGGCAGGGCTGGTGGTTGGGGGGTGAGGATAGTGCTGGGCAGACTTATACGGGCTGTGCCAGAGCCGGTGGTTAGGAGGCGGGGCTGGTGGTTGGGAGGCGGGGGTAGTGCTGGGCAGACTTATACGGTCTGTGTCCTGAAGAGCACAGGTACAAATCAAAGTAGGGTATACTCAAAAAGCAGCAAATATGAGTTATCTTGTTGGGCAGACTGGATGGACCGTGCAGGTCTTTTTTTGCCATCATCTACTATGTATACTATGTATAACCAGCAGTCACAATAGGGAAACTTCAAACCTTTCCTTTACTGGATTAACTCAGACCAAATAACAGTTCATGGAACAGCACTCATGATTACAGTTCAAGTGCATAAGAGGCCAAAGTCACATCCGGTTAATGACTAGTATAAGTCCAGCCCATCCCAGATCAGGGATCCCTGGGCAACTTCAACTCATCCTACTGGGAGTTGGTCTCATCTACGCCCACTTCCCCCTTGCCTAGGATGGCCTTTCCCACCAGGCACTCCTTCCTTCTCATGGTTCGCCACATTGCGGAACCGACCATAGACCCCTCTGCCCCTTGACAGAGGTTTTGTCAGCCAGCCACACTAGAGTCCACCCGTTCAGCTCCAGGACTCCTCCTCAGTACTCAGCGGGGGTTGGGCAACCAAAGACCCCTTTCCACCAACACAATCCCTTTTCTCATCTCACCCCACCTCCTGAGGCTGGGCTCTCCCCCCCCCCCCCGCCCTCCCATCTCCATCCATCTGGCCAGCGCTTCCAGCACCATAGTGACCTGCAGGAGACCCTTCCACCTCCTGCTTGGCAGCAGAGGCATTTTCCTGAGGGGGTCACACATGTATTTGCTAATACAGCAGGAATAGCAATTTTAAAAAAACGTACACGTGCACAGAACGTATCTTCTACATATAGATGCAGATGACTATACGTGAAGTGCCAATTTTCAACACCACTTTGTTGTGGCCAACATGAATGACCATATAACACATATGAACTTAAACTTTGACATCTAAGTGCTGGCAATGAAACATGTAGGATCTCCATTTCAGAAAACTAAACATATACAGAGAGCAAATTAAAGAGTGAAATCCCCAAAATGTACATTTTAACAAACCCCAGAAGGACAAGACAATTATCTCCTCAATCACTTGCTTCAAGCCTTGGACAAAACCTGTTTGTGCTCAGAAACAAGTGCAAAAGCCAGTGTTCAAATATTAAATATACATGTATTCCCATTGTAAAATAGGAATCACATACATGCTTTTTAGACCATTCAAACCATGCCTAAACCACACCCACTTGCAATATCTATATCCCAGGGATCTACATATGTAATAGCAGTTTTCTAACATCATTTATATGATGAATAAAAAGTAGGGGATATGAGGCTTTTTCCTCCCAGAATTGAGTTTAATATTTGTTGAAGAGTTAGAGTTTTGAATTATTAACAGTCTCTTTGATCCTCTAAAGAACTGGTTACTATAACATAAAAATAGATCCAAGAAAATAACAGTTTGCCTCAACCAAAAGATTTATGCCTCTCCTGAGCTGCCCTAGATAAATCAGGAAAAACAAATATTAGTCCCCAGAAATTGTTCGTTTTTGAACTCAAAGAGAATATTACGTATTCAATAGTCTAGAAAAGTCTAGGCTATCTTGAGAAAGATTTAGCTCCCTCACCAAAAGACTCCCTCCATGTTGCCCTGGACCCCAGGATGGCAGATAAACAGACCTGGTGGTAGGGGGACTAGAGTCCTGAAGTAACTTTAAAACATATCAACATAACACTTCTGAGTATCACAGGAGAAAAGCTCATCACACAGGAAATTAATAATTCTTAGATTAAGCCATTTGCTATCATTTTCGAAAGTCTCCAATTTTCAGTTGACAATTGCTTGGTCTTCAGTCAAAGCTAAATTACAGTTACAGAGACCTTCTGTTGACTTGTAGTTCCCAACTTAGACTGTAGCTCTGCATGCTTTTGCTCCACACCATACATTCACTCCATTAATTCCACCATTAAACCCAGGACACGATCTATTCAGTTCACGAGAGGATTCCATATTTGATGTAGCAGATCAAACAGTGTTAAGCATTATAGTTGTTGGCTTTACCTGAGTGGAACAGGTATACACTGGGAGTTTTCCAGATCTTGACTTCCAGAGCCCAGCTCAGAATGACCTCATGTCTTGACCTCAACAGGATCTCTTCTAGTCATCAACTCTTCCCGCAGCCTGGCATTTCCTGACAGATATATCCCCACTACAACTTGCTTACCCAAAGAGCTTGTGGGCTTCAACATCAAACTACTTCCCTCATTGACAGTGCTGGCACCAAGTGCTTCCTGATTTTGCACTGCCAAAGCACATGGCAATTGACTACACTCTCTGTGGTTGAAGGAAAAAGGCCACTCATCAGGGCTCAAGACCACTGTGATCTAGGGCACCTGTACTAGCAGGTTGCTTACCACTAGACTATTGCTCCCCATCTCTCAGTGTGACACCAGAGCCAATAAAGCAAAGACTGCTCATCTGCACCAGACCACCACCTGGAGAGGAAGGAGGTAAGCCAACTCTCACTGTCCCTTTCCACTTTACCATGCCTGCATAAGGATTTGTCAGATAGGAAGTTTGTTTACTCAGAGCTCATCACAAGCAGTCCTGCCAGCAGCCATCTTGGTCTGCACATATATTTTTCTGAAGTTAGCATCCAGGTCATCCAAATGCTGAGCACCAATTTTTAGATAGCCAGGCAGAGGACCATGCAAAGTTATAAAGGGAGAGAGATTGATATGGTTTTCCTTTTCCGTATTCTGCACCTTTTGGTCTCAGCTCCTTTCCTACCCACTCTCTGCATGTATGCATTTGAATCCTGTCATGGAGTTCTTTTTTCTATTTTCCATATTTTGAGGCATGGTATAGGTGTCTTTCCCAGTTGGCATTGATTAGCATTCTGATCTTATCATTGGTATGACTTAGAGGTTTTATCAGATGACAGTAGAAAAGTCTGATCAGATGATTGCTTCTAGTAGTTGACCCATTGGAAAAGGGTGGGGAGCCCACTATGGGTAATATTCAGCTACATGGTACATGAAGCTCAGGATGGCTGCCACTGGGATGTGGCAGAGGGGTCCAGCAAGGCATTGTAAGGATTTGGTTGACATTAACTGTTTTGCGTAGGTTTCCATCTTTCATTCTTTATTAACAATACTAAGCCCTTTGTTATTCCAAATTTGAATTTTGCCTTTCTTCTGGTTTGTAAAGGATAGAGAGAGAGTGTGAGCTAAACACTGGAGGATCCTGGCTGCCAAAATTAATCTGAAATTGGCTGTAACAAATTAGTATGCATGTTTTAATAATGCACACTACCCACTCCTGTGAAAAGAAATTCCAAAAGGTCAATTTATGAGTATCTGCACAAATTGTTCAAGTTGCATTGCATATGATAAAGAAGCAGAAGATTTTAAGCAGAACATTCGTGAGGAAAGGATATAATCAAGTTCAAACTGAAAAAGTAAAAGGTGAAGGAAGAAATGAATTTTAACCTATGAAGAACTGAAAGTAATGAAAAATTGAATGTGATGATAAAGTCAGATATTTTAGAAAAGCTGGAGTATTTTCATCCTTTCCAAATCAACATGGGTCAGTGTTATTATAAGATAATTTATTGGTACCCTATCTTGAAGAAAAACATCCAGTGACATTTACATGTCCAAAATGCCTGTAAGAAACTAAAAACAAGCAAACAAACAAACAAAAAAGTGGTCACTGACATCACACCTACTGGCAAGTTTCATGTAAGTGTAGCAAATGGCAACTATTGCAACTGTAAAATTGTCAGGGAAAGGAAGGTAAAGTCAGAGATAAAACAGACCCTGAAGAATGTTTCAATATTAACAGTTGTATTCATCGTAAACCATGTTGAGGCTAATATTGTAACAAGGCATTCACTATAGGAACAGATATGGGGCTAGATTCTAAATATGGCGCCTAAAAGATCAGTGCCAAAAAAAGCACTATTGTATAAGTCGCAGTTAAAGTTAGTCGCGGTTTATAGAATAACACTTATACCCGGAACTTGCACCTAACTGTAGGCGTGGCCATGTGCACCTACTGAAACGTGGTGCAAATGTATGAATCTAAATTAGGCACGTATCCCCGTTATTCTATAACAAAGTGCGTAAATGCTAGGAACACCCCGTTCCACCCATGACCCTCCCATTTCCGTGCCTTTTTTTTTTACTCACACATAAACTGTAGGTGTGGATCTTGTGCCAAAAGTTATGTGTATAAGTTGCAATTAAATATAATTAGTGCTAATAATTGCTTATTAAAATGCTAATTACCGGCACTAATTGGTTCATTCAATTAAATCGAGCACACATGTAGGGCAATGTATAGAATTAGGGGTGGTGGTGCATATTTTAAGCCTATTCTATAAATGTCTTTATAGAATATAAGCACAAATGACTGAAAACACACATACATTAAGACAGATTGCCCCCATATGCACACCCATGGGCAAAGTACAAACCATCAACTCGTGGAGCTTATTTTTCTGTTAATTGATAATCTATAAGAGATCATTTAGCCTGCAAAGATCTAGAATACTGCTAATTGAATGCCTTCCTGCCACCTAAAATTAGGCAGGCCATTTTAAAATTACCACCTCCTATAAGGACTGAGATCCAATTTAGTTGAATTTTGATCAACTATATTGACTTTGAGTCCTCATTGGAGGTTGTAGTTTCACTAATAGTGTGTTCATTATTTGTGGGTATTGCATTATAGAATTATCCCCATCATGTTTTATATTGTATAATACGTCCATGGAACTTACGGGCTTACAGAGATGCAGATATGAGACAAATTAGTTCTGGTAATCAACCAAGTACGAGTAAGAAAACAACAAGTTTAAGAAATAGACCAGCAAAGGAGCAAGAAAGTTGTGACCATACAAATAACGGCAAATGCACACAGATTCCCTTGACAAAGTTTACACTGGCGAAACGGGACCCCGTCGGATGGATATTGAAGATAAGTGCCATATGCTAAGTGTTATAAGCTGATATCAAAAGAAAATTAAAAAAAGAAAATTATAGACAGATTCAGAAGAAAGCACTTAAACACACAAACGGAGGTTTTTTAAGCCGATGAAGAATGAATTCTGTGGGTCATATAGAGGGGCATAATCGAATGGGACGCCCAGGTTTTCCTGAGGGCGTCCTCGCAGGACGTCCCCGCGAAGGGGTGGGGAAACCCGTATTATTGAAACAAGATGGGCAGCCATCTTTCGTTTCGATAATACAGTCGGGGACGCCCAAATCTCAACATTTAGATTGACCTTAGATATGGTCGACATAAGTGTTGAGATGGTCGTTCCCGGTTTTCAGCCATAATGGAAACCGAGGACACTCATCTCAAAAACGACCAAATCCAACTCATTTGGTCATGGGAGAAGCCAGCATTTGTAGTGCACTGGTCCCCCTGACATGCCAGGACACCATCTGGGCAACCTAGGGGGCACTGAAGTGGACTAACTGATGCACTAACTGAACGGAAAATGCCCTTCCCTTACCGATCCCTTAGCGATTCGGAAAGGAACGGGTATGCATGAAGGAAATTGCATGCAAATGAGCTGCTCGCTTTTATCTCATTTGCACATGATTTCCTTCCTAAGGAGGGCAAACCAGTGCAGAGCAGCCAAGCGTTATGCGTGGCTGCTCTGCGCATGCCAAAGACAGCTTCATACACGCAGACAAGCTTCATGTATAATAGCCGTTTACAACCTTAAATAAATTGCCGTCTACAACCTTAAAAAAACACAAGTCCAGGTGAAAACAAGTCCAAGTGCTCGTCAGGGACGTCTTATTTTTTTTTTTAGTATGGGTGAAGGATGTCCAAGTGTTAGGCACCTTCGCTATGCCTCCATCCCTGCGACGGGCAGTTGAGGACGTCCAAAATGTGGATGTTTCTGTGAGAAGGATATCCATGCCTTTGCTATGCCTCTGACACCCCCCTTTATTTATTTAGTTGGATTTTGGATCACAAGTAGCAGCAATGGGATTTGAACTGGTCACCTCTGGATTGCAAGACCCAGTGCTCTAAGCACTAGGCCACTCCCCCACTCCATTCCACTCCCTTGAAATTTGGCTGTCCCTGTGGGGGGGGGGGGCAGTTCAGGATGTCCAAAATGTTTGAAAGAGGAACGTCCACGCCTTCGCTATGCCTCCGCTGACACACACACACCTCCCCCCCCCCCCCAGGGACCTGCATACTGCTGCAATGGATCCGAGTATGATATTTGAGGCTGGCAAAAAAAAGTTTTTAAAGTTGTTTTTTCAGGGTGGGAGGGGGTTAGTCACTACTGGGGGAGTCAGGGGAGGTCAGCCCTGATTCCCTCCAGTGGTCATCTGGTCATTGAGCACCTTTTTGAGGCTTGGTCGTAAGAAAAAATGGACCAAGTAAAGTCGGCCAAGTGCTCGTTAGGGACGCCCTTCTTTTTTCCATTATCACTCAAGGATATCCATCTGTTAGGCACGCCCCAGTCCCACTTTCGCTACACCTCTGATAAGCCCCCAGGAACTTTGGTCATCCCCGCGACGGGAAGCAGTTGGGGACGCCCAAAATCGGCTTTCGATCATGCCGATTTGGGGCGACCCTGAGAGAAGGACGCCCATCTCCCGATTTGTGTCGAAAGATGGGCACCCTTCTCTTTCGAAAATAAGCCTGTTAATTGTTTAAATTTTGATCACAGACAGGTAGAGGCTTTTTCCTCTGTAACCAAGAGAGATTGACAACCAGGTGTATGTTTAAGAAATAGTCTTCATTAGTTGGAGGTTGCATTTTCAGTTATTAGAAGTGTATAAATATATGCACATAAATCCCCCAGGGTAATTTTCAAATTGAAAGTAGACATTTTTTTTATTTTAAAAATTCACTGGTACACAGGCAGGGAATAAATATGCACATATTATTTATACATTCATGTAGTTACAAACTTGACCAGGTGCGTGTGTAATTAAAGCTGATTTGTGTCATTTTTCTTATTGCATCTTTTTAGAAAGAATATTTTTGATGTTTAATTAATAAGACCATGATAAAACATTTCTGCAAATCCATTAACCAATACATCAAAATATGTCATATGTCCAGTGCAGTGTCAATTTGTAAAATGATTTTCCATATTATATTATTTATATTATGAAAATATCTCTCCTGAACACTTCAGTTCTTTTCATCTATGTCATAAGGCAACGGTCAGCCACTGTATGTGCCCTTATTATGGGGTCCTTTTACTAAGCTGCTGTAAAAAGTGGCCTTAGCGCACCCTTGTGTGGCTTTTTTCCCCACTCGCTAAGGCCATTTTCACCACAGCAATAAAATGGCTGATTTCCTATTTTTCAAATTAATAGCCATGCATTAACGTTGCCATTAGTATGCAGCCAATTACTGCATGATCACTTATTGACACCCCTGTTTGTAGATGGTAATGGCTCACATGGTAATCCAGTGCTAATGAGCGTATAGGAATTACACTAAATTTTACTGAAGACTTGTCTTCACTCTGAGTACACAAGGTGGTTTACAATGCATTTTCATAATAGTTTTATGGTAAAGTTGGTTGTCTGTATTTATTGTATTTATTCTGTATACTCCCAATGGATCCTAGGAGTGAAATATAAATCCAAAATTAACTTTTGGGGTCAAAGCATAAATTATAATAAAACAAAAATTGATCATTAACTAAATTACCAACATCAACAAATGTACAGAGGTCGACATTGAAAACAATTTAAGTGGGCAGGAGAGGCTTCTAATCGGCCATCTTCTACAGGCAGCGGAGGAATGGTTCAGGGGCAGAGTCAGGGAGGGACTGGCAGGTATGTGGGTATCAGTGATAGTCAATGCCGGTGCCCGCATAGCTAAGAAGGCAGATAGAACCACACAAAAAGCAGTGATAACTATACCCATAGGCCAATACCTGCATAGTTTCTGGGAACTAGCCTGTGTATATTCATGTGCTCCACATTCTCCCGACTCTCCCACAACACAATCTGATCCCTTCCCGCTCCCCCTCCGTAGGACCCTACCTTCTCCCCAGACCTAACCGTAAAAGAGCTCCCCAACAGGATCATAGCCCCCCCACCCCAGCCTACATATATGATCCATGGTGGTCTAGTGCTTAGAGGGAAGGAGTAATGCCTACCTGATTCTGCTTATCACAGTTCCTCCTTCAAAATGGTTGCTGCAACCTTTAGTGGCAGCTTCACAGTACTACCGAAGGGCTTCTAAAATAACCATCATAACCACAAATGGATCAGTTTTGAGCCAATGAGATCATCGCCTTAAGTTGAGCGCCAACTATGGAACTTATAGGTAGCAGTATTGAATATATATAGCAAATGATAAGTGTGCCAGACCTATCCAGGACTAAACTAATCGATAACTTATTTACTTAGGGCCCTTTCACTAAAGCTTAGTATGCTGAATTAGTGTGCACTATGAGGTCCTTTTACTATGGTGTGCCGAAAAGTGGCCTGCACTGGTGTAGACGTGTGTGTTGGACGCGCCCAGGTCCATTTTTCAGCGCACCTGCAAAAAAGGCCTTTTTTAACCGAAAATGGACATACGGAAAAATAAAAATTGGCGCACGTCCATTTTGGGCCTGAGACCTAACCGCCACCCATTGACCTAGCAGTAAAGTCTCATGTGTTAAGCAGGCGGTAATCATCAGCAAACGTACAATGCTGATTACCGCCTGGTTAGCGCCGTGCACCAGAAATATTCCGGGACGCATAGTGGGTGCGCGTAGAAAATGAAATTACTGCCTGGGCCACGTGGAAGCTGGGCAGTTCAAAATTGATGCACGTAGGATGTATGTATGCACCTACACGGCTTAGTAAAAGGGTCCCTCAATGCTAATAAGTCCATTTCATACCTATAAGAAAAATAGAAATTTGGTCATTTTACTGCTGTGATAAAAATGGCCTTAGCATATAGGGAAAAAAAATAATGTAAGGGTGCACTAAGGCCACTTTGTACTGTAGCTTTAAAACAGTGTAAAAGAATAATGACAATAAAATGAAGCCAATATAAAAATGTGCAAAAATAAAATATTCAACAATACCAGACAATGAAGGTGATATCAACAACATTTCATTGTTATTTATAAAGTCTAAAGAAAATAGTTGCTCCATATGTATTTAAGCGTTATAACTACTTGCCCTGCACACAGTCTCCATCACTCTTTTCTCATGAGCATAGAGTAAAATGGGGGAAAAAAATCATAATACTTTGTGCAAAGGTAGAGGGGCAGATGGAAGAGGACTTTTGATCAAGACTGCTGCGTTGCTTGTTGTTTGTGCATTGTTGGACAGAAGGAAAACAAAAACTAGATTAATAAACTAATTATTTACAAACCTGTGCAACGGGAATCTGAATCTGTTTGAAACAAAATGATGGACAAAACGAGGGCATGTTAATTCAGTCTTCCCCCAGATTCTGTATATCGCCCAGATTTGGGCACGAATCCTAGATCCGCACATAAACTTAATTAATCAATTAGGCATTATCAGTAATTGGTGTTAAACACTTAATTGGCAGTAATTAGGAATTATGCGTGGATCTACCCTATGCCCTGTTTTATTACATGCACATCTAAATTTCATAGCATGCGACCAAAGCGGAGGTGGCCATAGGAGAAGAATGGGTGGGTCAGGGGGCATTCCCAGAAATGAGTTACAATGTTATAGAATACCTGGATTCTCATGCCTAAGGCTAGATTCTATATATGGCGCCTGAAAATTCCGCACAGAAAAAAATATGCCTAGGTGTATTCTCTATAGTACGCCAAAATTTTATAGAATAGGCTTAAATTTCCGTGCGGTATATAGAGTTACGCCGAGCACCTCTCCATATGACCAAATTTAGTCACAGTTATTTATGCCAAGTTTTACTTGGCATAAATTCTGATGCCTAAATTAGGCGCAGAGGGCCAGATTCTATATTTGGCGCCTAAAAAGTCCACATAGTAGACAGTTCTGACTAAGCATATTCTATAAGCCACGCTTTAATTTAGGCATGGGATATAGAATATGCTTAGTTGATATTCTAGCGCCTGATAGTCCACACATCCATTTACACCAACAAAAACATGGCGTAAATCCCAGCACATAAATGTATACATACTGGGCCATATTCTATAACTACCTGTGCAAATTTTGAAATGCCCATGAATGCCAATTTCCCTGCAACAATTTTGCCTGTGCATGTTAGAATTTAGGCGCCATACGTTACAGGATACATTTAGGGATTTGTGCACGTAAACTCTAATTATTGCCAATTAGTGCTCATTATTGCTTGTTAAGACCTATTATCAATGCTGATTAGCTTTTTTTTTTATTTGAAGTTTCAAAATAACTTACAAACATTACATCTTGTTACAGAAAAACAGAGTAGATTGATATTCAAGGAAATATTGATAATTAGTCTCTCCTTTATAAATAAGTAGAAACTAAAAAGAAAAAAAAGAAAATTAACTCTTTCTTAGACCACCTAATCAAACTTAGTTAGGGCGTTAAGAAAATTTGGTGGTAAATATTTCTTAGGAAGAACAAGAAAGAAATGAAACAAAGATGGCCTGGATTTAAGATCCACCTAATTAAACCTTAATCAGATTTCTTATTATTCAGGCTCTATCTGGTAACTTTTTTAATTTCCAAGAATTCTTTCAGTTGCTCAGGTTCAAAGAAAATATATTTTTTATCTAAATACTTTACTAAGCATTTACAAGGATAGGAAAGTGTAAAACTAGTTGATTAGCTTTTTTAACCAATTAAGTTACACACGTAGTTATAGAATATGCTTGGATTTCAGCGTGGATCCCTAGGCGCACTATATAAAATCTGGGGGAGAGCCAGCTGTATCCTATAACAACATACATAGATTTTAGAAACACCCACAACCTGTTCATCGCCACTCCCCCTTTTCAACTATGTGATGTAGAATTTACGTGCACAATATTACAGAATAAGCTTAGCGGGTTGTGTGTGTAAATCTTAATTAATGCCAATTAGTGCTGATAATTGTTAGCACTGATTAGCTAGTTAAACAATTAACTTACATGCATTGTTATAGAATATGCTTTGATTTCCGTCAGGAAATTAAGGCGCCATCAGTTAGACACCAGCATTTACACAAGCTTTTGGCAGGCTGTTTACTCTTTCCAAAAATACTAGGACTAGGGGGCATGCAATGAAGCTACAAAGTAGTAAATTTGAAATGAATCAGAGAAAATTTTTCTTCACTCCATGTGTAATTAAACTCTGAAATTCGTTGACAGAGAATGTGGTAAAGGCGGTTAGCTTAGCAGGGTTTAAAAAAGGTTTGGGCGGCATCTTAACGGAAAAGTCCATAGACCATTATTAAAATAACTTGGGGAAAATCCACTGCTTATTTCTGGGATAAGCAGCATAAAATATATTGAACTTTTTGGGGATCCTTGCAGGTATTTGTGACCTGGATTGGCCACTGTTGAAAACAGGATGCTGGGCTTGATGGACCTTTGCTCTGTCCCAGTGTGCCAATACTTATGTACTTAAGTGCTCGCATTCAAAGTTAGGCACAAGAAGCGCACCAAGCTAGTATTCTGTAAAGGGCGCACTGTACAGAGAGCCCTTTGTAGAATATTAGCTTTGCACGGATCTTAATAACGCCTAACGTTGGGAATCATTTACTGAATCTGACCCTTTATGTCCATCACTATGAGAGACCTTTATGAAGACAATGAATGATGTACCTAATAGCTGTGCAGTGTGCTAAGGCAGCTGCAGGGTGGCCTTTCACAGTGATGTAAAGTGTGACATGTTACTTAGAACCCTAAGGAAAGGGTGAAAAGCCATGAAGAGAAATTAATAGAAATAAAAACAGGAAATCAGGGTAAAGGAGCAAATGTAGCATGACTGTTAGAAAGGTTTTCCTTTATGTTGCTTTTCTATGCTGCAGTATTTCTATCAATCAAACTATGCTATTCAATTCTGTATTCGAGTTGCTATTTTAGGTTTTATAGAGATAGCAGTGCAAAGTAGCTTATATTCAAATATATTTCAGAACTGTAGTCAGGCAGTACTTTAAACACAAAGCATCATAAATATGCACAGTAGCTTACTAGGGAAAATTACAAAGTACAAAGTTCATTTTAAAGACGCTTAGACATAATTCTGTGGGGCTTAAGAAATTAGATGCCAATGAACTGTGATGGACTGTCACCAAAAGCTCACTTCTGGGCTGAAGAAATGCAGTAATACTGTAGAGTTATTTGTAAAAGACATGCCCTGTGTTTTAATTAGGCCTCTGGAATACATTGATATGTTTAATTTTAGAACACCCTTTACATGTCTGTAAAAAAAAAATAGAAAAATGAAAACTGATCTCTTACTTTAGTCCAGGATTTCCCAGTGATGAGGTCTTCTCAAATCAGTGGCAAATTTTGGGTGGGCTAATTGGAAGAATGGGGGGGGGGGGGGATGATGCATTTTCTCCCTGCCCCCCCAACTCCCCACCGTCCCTCACTCCCCAACACTTGTAAAAATTAAGGGGCCCATATACTAAAATGAATTAAGTCCTTAACACGTGGTTAGCAATGCCAAAACAGGGTACTGCGCAAACAAGTTAAAACGTTTTGTGGAATTTTGCCTGTTTTCATGCATTAACCTGAGCATTACTGATTTTTAAAGAATATTTCTGGGAAGGGGGCTTGTTAACCAACTAGCACATTTAAGGGTTAGATTCTATAGATGGCGCCAAAAAAGTACTGTGAGCCATGCTTAAAGTTAGGCGCGTTTTACAGAATAGCGCTTAAGCCCGGGAATCATGCCTAAATTTAGGTGCAAACACAAAGAACGTCCTTCCCTACACCCCTTCCCGTGCACTCCGCTCCATGGATAAATCCTTCTTATCTGTTCCCTTCTCCACTACTGCCAACTCCAGACTTCGCGCCTTCTGTCTCGCTGCACCCTACGCCTGGAATAAACTTCCTGAGCCCCTACGTCTTGCCCCATCCTTGGCCACCTTTAAATCTAGACTGAAAACCCACCTCTTTGACATTGCTTTTGACTCGTAACCACTTGTAACCACTCGCCTCCACCTACCCCCTCCTCTCTTCCTTCCCGTTCACATTAATTGATTTGATTTGCTTACTTTATTTATTTTTTGTCTATTAGATTGTAAGCTCTTTGAGCAGGGACTGTCTTTCTTCTATGTTTGTACAGCGCTGCGTATGCCTTGTAGCGCTATAGAAATGCTAAATAGTAGCAGCAAGGGCCTTAAAAAGAGGGACACAGTTCTTTAATTATAAACCTTTGTAAAATAGTCTTTGAAAATATTTAGGCGTGGCCATTTCCATCAACTGAAACGTAGTGCAAAGGTACACACCTATCCCCGTTATTCTATAACAATGCACGTTAATTTTAGTTATGCCACATTCTAACGATGATCTGCCCATTTCACCCCCTTTTCAAATCACACATAAATTTTAGGTGCGGATCCTGTGCCTAACTTTACGCACGTAATGTTAAATTAACTTTAATGCCAATAATTACTTAAAATTATTGGCACTAATTAACTTGTTAGTCAATTGAATTGTGTGCGCAGATTGCTGTCTTTTATATAATTACGGGGTATACTTAACATGCGCTTCCTGGCTACATAAAATGTGAAAACTGTTCCCATGTTAACTTTAGGCAGGTACCACACACTAATGACAACATTAGCACATGATCTGCAATGAAATATATTAAACATTTCCTCCAAAAGTGCTATGCTCAATTTGGGATTAGCTCGCAGTAAAATCCCATGACCTCGTGTTAAGCCCAGATTCTAGTGCATTTTAGTTAAAGGGTTCTAAATACCTAAGGTGGTGGGGATCCCCAAGCCCTGCCAGCTGAAGACATCGGCAACCGACAATAGCTACCCTCACGGCAGTCAGTATTATTTATTTTTATTTATTTTTGTTACATTTGTACCCCGCACTTTCCCACTTATGGCAGGCTCAATCCGGCTTACATGGGGCAATGGAGGGTTAAGTGACTTGCCAGAGTCACAAGGAGCTGCCTATGCCTGAAGTGGGAATCGAAACTCAGTTCCCCAGGACCAAAGTTCACCACCCCTAACCACTAGGCCACTCCTCCACTGTTCCATGTAGAAGTCGGCCCTTGCAGATCACCAATGTGGCCGCGCAGGCTTCTGCTTCTGTGAGTCTGACGTGCAGGACGTCAGACTCACAAAAACAGAAGCCTGTGCAGCCTTCTACATGGAATCTTGCTAGTGGAATAGCAACATTCCATGTAGAATCTCTAATAGTAGCAACAGAATCTCCAATAGTAGCAACATTCCATGTAGAATCTCAAATAGTAGCAACATTCCATGTAGAATCTCCAATAGTATCTATTTTATTTTTGCTACATTGTACCCCGCGCTTTCCCCACTTATGGCAGGCTCAATGCGGCTTACATGGAGCAATGGAGGGTTAAGTGACTTGCCCAGAGTCACAAGGAGCTGCCATTCCCAGCTGCTGACACTGGCATTCTACACATGCTCACTTCTTGTGAATGCTCAAGAGAACTTGGTATCCACAGGGTGCTGACATCAGCAGCTGGGAACAGGAGTGGATTTACAGCAAGCTGCCAATATATTCAGCTGACTGGGTTTGAAAATCCCCACCAGCTACACTAAGGTTGCACCACTGCTGGGTGGGCCTGAGCCAGAAGTGAATGTACCCCCTGTGTCCAAACAAACTTAATCAAGTTCTTTGACAAGGTGATCAAATAATGAATTATGGAAGTGGAGAAGGAGTAACCTATCTGAAATTCGGTATGGCTTTTGATATTATACCATGTGAAACAGAGCTTCCAAGTTACCTAGTTCCAGGAGGGATATCTTAGGCCAGTCCTAGATTTAGGAAGGCCGGCGAGGAGCATGCCGAGCAGCCACACATAACATGGTGGCTGCCGCACGGCAGCTCCCCGGCCGGAGCGCCCCTTCCCTTCCAGCTTCCCCACTGACGGTCTGGATGACGCGGCAGGAGGCCCTGCCTGCAGTTGGTTGGGAGGCCGTAAGGGGGCGGGGCTCCAGCAGGACTCCCAGGCACCGCATTAGAGCTGCCGACGAGGCAGGGAGGGCCTCTTTGTCGGCAGCGAGCGGCGCAGGTGTTTTCAGCGTGCAGGAGTTCTCAGCGTGCTCCCCCCACACGGTAAGACCTGACTTTTCTTTGTTCGCGACAGCGATGAAGCGGTGTCGCGGACCACGGTACTGGCCATCTATCAAATCATCTGATTTATTGCCCGCCTTTTTTTTTTCGCCGTTTCTCCGAAAAACCGGCCATTTCGCTCAAATCAGCTGATTTCCTGCCCGCCTTTTTATTTTGGCCTTTTCTCCGAAAAGCCGGCCATTTCGCATAAGTCAGCTGTTTAGTTCCAGGAGGGAGATCTTAGGCCAGTCCTAGATTTCTAAAACCTTTGCCTGATGCATTACAGTACCTTCAGCACTGATTTCAATAGGTAGAATCAGGGACTACAAAAACCATACTGCTTAAAGTTTAAAACCAGGACTGGCCAAAAAGTCTCCCTCCTGGAACTGGGTAACTTGACAGCTCTGTGTAAACAAACTAGCCAATGAGGAAAGTGAACAGAAAGCTGTCCATATAATGTGGAACTGATAAAGCAATGGAGTAGGATTCTCTGAGAGTGCAGTGCCGAGACTAGTACTCTGTGTTATATATATATATATACTAGTAAAAAAGCTCCGTTTCTGATGCAAATGAAACGG
This sequence comes from Microcaecilia unicolor, assembly GCF_901765095.1. Lineage (NCBI taxonomy): Eukaryota > Metazoa > Chordata > Amphibia > Gymnophiona > Siphonopidae > Microcaecilia > Microcaecilia unicolor. The sequence continues at coordinate 219,042 of NW_021963062.1, read as the reverse complement.
GGGGCTAGCAATGTTTTCTTCTGTGTGCATGTGGGAGTGTGTGTGTCCCTGCCCTCTGGCCTCTCTCCCCTCCCCCCTCTGAGTCCTTCACTGTTACAGAGCCAGCAATTTGATTTCGTGCTCTGCTGTTTTCCTTCACTGACTGGTTACAGAGAGGGCGGGGCAGACACTCATAGGGAAACCGGATATCTCGCCCCCTTCACACTTCCGGCTGGAGGCTTCATAGAACGTTGGTGTTGCTTTTTATATATATATATATATATATATATATATATATATATAGATATATATATATATATATATTAGAAATCTTGTAAACAGATTGAAATAGATGTATTTATAAATGCAACTATTTATTTAGGTTTAGTTCATGCCTTTTCATTGGTAGCTCATGCCTGTTACTTTCAAGTAAAGCACGCATTTATTTCTCTATCCCCAAAGGGTTTGCAATCTATGCATTCTATTTACTAATAACGGCATTGTTTTGTGTGGATACTGCATTCTAATGCATTCAAATTGACAATGATGTGTTGCCACCAACAAAGCTTACCTAACCCAAACAAAATCTGGTTTACCATGCAGTAAAAAATAATTAGCTGTATAACAGGCAAATTCATGCAAAGCATCTCATTATTTTGCCTGCATTAAAGTTCACAAGCAGTTCCAAGAAAGTTAAATATGGGGCTCATTTTTGAAACAGAAAAACATCCAAAAAGTGGCACAGAGCGGCAGATTAACTTTTTTTTTTTTGCCAAACCTCCAAATCGCTATTTTGAAACCCATTTTTAAGCCCTTTTCTATGCAATTCATGTGCAGTGCATCCAAATCACAATGGGGTGTATTGGGGGCAGGATTTTGTCATTCCCAGAACTTGGATGTTTTTCTGCCATAATGGAACAAAGCAAAAATGTCCAGGGCTAAAGTTAGACATTTTGGTCTAGACCTGATTCAATAATGGCTATGTCACAAAAAGGTGACCTAAATGACCAGATGACCACTGGTGGAATTAAGACATGACCCCCCCTTACAACCCCAGTGGTCACTGATCCCCTTCCACCCCCCCCCCCCAAACATGTGAAAGAAAGAGTACAAACCAGCCTCTATGAGAGATCCAGATGTTATGTCCAGTTCCTATTAGATTAGCAAACAGGTCCCTATTATTAGGAAAGATGAGAGCTTCTAAGGCTTGGTCACTAGAAAGACTTCCCTTTTTTTTTTATTAGTAGAGTTACAGTCTTCAGACTAAAACACCATCAACCCTAGTAATACAATATTTACTTTCAATGACGGCCAATTACAGAGGATAATCTGTGCTCTTCCTTTATCCTTTTAATCCATTCCATTATTTGTTTTTAAATAAGTATAACAAGGTTTCTGTAGAAACCTTCAAATTATGATGTTGATTCACAATGGCGTGCTTAAGGCTACCATTAGTCTTCTTTAAGAAGGCTCCTTCAGGTGTGTTCTCTATATTTTATAATTTTGGGGCAAATATTCTCTTTTTTCAGGGGGAGGGATCCATTTATGCACGCAAGTAACTACTCACTTGAGTGAAATCATTTCCTGTCTATTAGCCTGAGACACATGGGGAGAAAGAAGAACCAAATACTGGAGGTAATGGTCTTACTTTATATGACTGATCTCTGCTTCCCTCTAGTGCTTCCCTCTTACTTTCTGTCCTCTTTGTGTTCACTCCATGCGCTTTAGATCCCTGTAGGGCTACCACAGTGAGATTTCTCCGAGGAGGAGGACTTAGGAAGTGACCATCACTAATGTGAAGGTTCACTTTTGTGTAAGGAAAAGACTGTCCATGCTAGAAAGAAACTGGGAGAATAGAAGAGGCAGCATTACACTCATCTGTGACCCACTGGAGAATTGAATAAAATGTCAAAATGCAATTGTAATTTTACTGAGGAAATGAGAACAAAATTTCCATGCTTGCGATGGCTGGGATGCTAAGTGCCTAGTCTGCAGAACTGGCACCTATATCTCTGTGGCAAATAAAGGTTCTGGTGATTTATAAGCTCACATAAACTCAGATAAGCGTAAAAAGTCTGCTCAAGGAGAAAGAGCTCATCTTCAAAATTAACAGGCTTTTTTGTCAGATCTTGCAGCAAAATGGAATGTGCAGAATCTGTAGCAGAATTTTGCTTTCCATATTGTTATGCATCAGGACAATTATAGTACAATGAACTGTACTTCAGTCATGCTGAAGAAAGAGTTTTCCTATTCAAAAATAGCAAAAAGATTTAGGGGTCCTTTTACTAAGCTGTGGTAAAAGGGGGCCTGCACTGGCATCAGCACGTGTTTTTGATGTGCGCTGAGGCCCCCTTTTACCACAGCAGGTAAAAGGCTGTTGTTTTTTTTAAAGAACTGGCCATGCGGCAAGTGAAGCACTTGCCATTCAGCCATTTCAGGAGGGAGCACTTATCGCATCTATTGAAGTGGCGGTAAGGGCTCCCGTGCTAACCCGGCTTTAACCGGGCAGTGAGTGGCACTGCCTGATTACCGCCGGGTAAACAACGATGCTACAAAAATAAAGAGATTTTTCTAGCGCCAGAAATGGCGCATGCTGGGGGTTCGAACTACCGCCGGGCTGCTGCGGTAGCCCGGTGGTACTTCCGGTTTAACGAGCGGTAAGCTCGCATTGGGCTTTTACTGCCACTTAGTAAAAGACCCCCTTCAGGCCTAGTCATAAGCAGAAGCAATTGTTAATTCCTTTTTGAACCATATTCTGTTGGCTGTGTTCTAAAAGCTCTGGAAAACAGTGGCATATGTTACTGTGGTAAAGCTATGGATGGCAGCTGTCATGGTTTTGCCAAAGCTTTTCCACTGCTAATATGGTTCACAGACCAAACTGAGAACTACACATCACACCCAAGGAGAGACTGCAGATTGAATGGCAGACTGTACAATAGTACAAAGTGATTTTGAAAACATAACTGCACATCAGAAACAGAACGAATACCTAGAAATGCAGATGCTTTGTGCTATTTTCCAGGTGAAGTGCACTTTTGCAAAGTCATTCCATATAACTGTTTCATGGTGGTAAGCTCACACATGAAGTCTGCTTTTTTGACGGTTTATATGAATTTGCATTGGTGAGCTGAGTTGCTGTTCTGTGATGCTAAGTCATGCAAAATAGCTCAGTAATGCAAAAAATATAAAAACAAGCAAGCATAAAAAAAATGCAAGCAAGCATAAAAAAGCTTTATGGGCCCATGTTTGCATGGAAAAAGACTACAGCTCACGCACTGACGAAAAAAAAAATTATCTAGCCCCCTTGCAAAGCATGAGAAATTAAAGGCCCACTGGCCCAAATTGGAGGCCTCAAGCAGACTGCTGAAGAAAAATAGTTTGGAATATTGAAAGTGTAATTAGACAAGCCTTATGGAAACAGTGCAAGGTTCTTAGAATTTGCATATTGAATTCTATTTGTTGGAACTGTGGTTGGTGTTTCTTGTGTTTGCTCCATATGTGGGAGCACTGGCTGGCTGAAATAGGACAAAACCTGGACCAGATTACTTAATGGCCTTGAACTGTTTGGGGAAGTACAAGGCTGGGAGCGGGGTACAGCAGAGGGCTAGAGTGCAATGGGACCCTGGAGTGGAGGAGTGGCCTAGTGGTTAGCGGACCAGTCTTGACATCCCGAGGTGGGATCTGGACATCCAGAGGTGGCTGGATCAAATCCCACTGCTACTGCTTGTGATCTTGGGCAAGTCACTTAACCCCCCCCCCCCCCCCCCACCACCACCACCCATTGCCTTAGGTACAAACTTAAGATTGTAAGCCCTCCAGGGACAGATAGATACTCAATGTACCTGAATGTAACTCAACTTGAGCTACTACTAAAAAAGTGTGAGCAATATATATATATATATATATATATATATATATATATAACTATTAAAAAAAACAAAATGAAAAGAAAATAAAACAAATGAAAAATACTTTGCCTATCTATCAATATGGAGTGGAGGAGTGGCCTAGTGGTTAGGGTGGTGGACTCTGGTCCTGGGGAACTGGGGAACTGAGTTTGATTCCCACTTCAGGCACGGGCAGCTCCTTGTGATTCTGGGCAAGTCACTTAACCCTCCATTGCCCCAGGTTCAAATAAGTACCTGTATATGTAAGCCGCATTGAGTCTGCCATGAGTGGGAAAGCACGGGGTACAAATGTAACAAAAAAAAAAAAAAAATATATATATATATATATATATATATATATTTATGTACAGTGCAATCCGCTTAAGTGCAAGGGTCTGGGACCAAAGAAATGCATGCAGTTAACCAGAGCGTGCACTTAATCGTTGTGACCCAAAGAAGCTTGATATCTGATAAACATATGTACAGTACTGTTTATTATTATACGTACAGTCTACAGTCTCAGTTAACTGACATTAGGCTGGCTTGAAGTAATCATAGTCCTCTGTACACTATTGGGTTTGTGAGTTCAATAGACTACGTCTGCCAGACAGTAAAAACTGTCATAGCACTGACATCCAGTGGCCTCCAGATAGGCCCGCACAGTGTTGAGACTCTCCAGCGCTCTTGCAAAAGTGACAGGAGGAGGTTATTGAATTTCATCAGCATGTGCCTCGCTGCTCATTTCTTCCTCTGTTTCATCATCAGCCGTTGTTGCCTGCATGTAGGAGCATATCTCAACATCAGTGCTGTCTTCAGCTGTTTGTAGATCTTAATCAACAGCTACAAAGCGATGGAACTCCTCTTCAGTAAAATTGGCTGGGATGTCAATAACCTGTTCATCTGACGCGTTTGCAACAGCTGCATCTGTTTCGTCCCTCTCCACATCCTTAACAAAGCTTGCCCGCTTGTAGCAGTTCACAGTGGTTGCCTGTGTAACATGATTCCAGGCTTCTTTCTGCATATGTAGGGAATCCAACAGTGATAGATTACAAGCCAGTTCAACAGCACATTTATCCTTGCCAGTCTGGTCATCAGATGACGTAGCACAAGAGCCCGATAATGTTGTTTGAAATTGGCTATTATGCCCTGATCCAGAAGTTGGATCAGAGAGGTAGTGTTTGGTGGCAGGAAGACCACCTTGACGTTAGACAGCCTGACATCATCCCTGTGTACAGCACAGTTATCACAAAGCTGCAAAATCTGACACTTTTGTGCCCGCATTCTAGTGTCTAACTTCTTTAGCCACTGCTTCCAAATTTCCCCAGTCATCCATGAATTTGTGTTAGCCTCTTATGACACAGGAAGTCACTTAATGTTCTTGAAGCAACGGGGCTGTTTGCTCCTTCCAATGACGAGGGGTTCCAACTTCTCACTCCCATCCATAAGAAGAATCATCAGTCGGTCCTTTTCGGCATGTTTGAATGCAAGTGTTCCATCAGGAATCGCTCGCCAGTAGAGACCATTTTCGTCATCATTGAAAATGTCATGAGGTGCAAACTCGTTCAAGATGGTAGGAAGAACTGAAACAACCCAATTTTCAGCACCAAAGTCATCAGCGTCTTGTTTCTCACCATGCTGTTTCTTGAATTTTATGCTGTTCCTTTCCTTCCATCTTTCCAACCATCCAACAGTGGCTTTGAATTCAGTCAGTCCAAGACTTTCCGCTACCTGGTTCGCTTTCTCCATAAGAAGTGGACCACTGACAGGAAACTGTTTGCTCCTGACTCGAGAAAACCACCAAAGAAGAGCATCTTCTACCTCCTCAGCTTTTCCCGCACGTTTTCGTTTCTGTTGTGGATTTGTATTGTTTTGCCAGTCTTCCAGAAGCTGGTCTTTCTGCTTCAAGACACGTGAAATTTGACTGGGATTGACACCATATTCTTTAGCAATAGATGCTTGACTTTCTTTGTTTTCTAATTTTTTAAGTGTTAAAGTCTTACAGTTCCGCCACCGCGACGACCCCGGTGTATGGTCCAACAACATTCTTTCCCCTAATCTGCCTGGGGCAGTTAAAGAGGCGGTAAATTTGAAATCTCGGTTGTCACACACCATTCGGCTTCCATATTCCATGCACGCGCTTATGTGGAGTCTTTCCTGTAGAGCAACGGTCTTGAACCATGCTGTCACATCTTTCGCTCCCTCCGGCTGCTCCTCTGCGGGAAGCAAGAACCGGTGTTCATTGCAGCGAGGGCCGGCCTTCTTGAGGCCGCGGTGGAGAGCCGGGGCTCGCCGCGGCGATAGCTGCCCAGTCCGGGGCCGAGGCCCTGGGCCGGCGATCACGGCTTCCGGGGCCTCGATCGCTGGCTATGAGGTCCGTGTTTGCGCCAGCGGGGAGAATGGCGCCAAGATGCGATGGCCGGCATCTCCTCCACTTTCGGGCGCGGGAACCCGAAGCTCCGCCTCAGAGGAGTTAGATTGGGAGGCCGGTGCTGTAGTCCCGCCTGGGAGGTCGGACAGAACCAACCAGAAGGATTTCGTCAGTAACCGGGTTCCGATTGGCCGGCCATGTCAGATGGGGCTGGGCGGTTGAATGCTGACAGTATTTAAGGAGTGGGCCAGAGACAGGACATTGCTTCAGGTTCTGTTTCCCGAGGCCAGTCTTCGTGTGTTCTAGTTTCCAGTTCGTTTTCCTTGCTCTCCTGGTTTTGACCTTTGGACTGTTTCTGGACAACTCTGCTAGCCGCCTGCCTTGACCTATTGCCTGTTTTGACTACGCTGTGAGCTGCCTGCCCTGACCTGTTGCCTGTTGTTGGACTCCTCTGTTTTCCTCCTGCCCTCTTCGCTCCTGGTTTCCAGCATTGGGTAAGTTCGTCAACCCCGCGGTTCCGGAAGTCCCGTTGGCCGCCTGCAGCTGGGAGCTCAACCCTCGGTGAACGGCGGTCGCCGCGGGTGAAGACTTGGGGTTGCACGGCTGTCCTCTGAGGTCCTTCGAGGCCTTGCGGGACCTAAGGGCTCACCTTCTTTTCGGACAAGACACATACATATAAGCGACTCTTGCACTTATCAGTGGTGCGCTAAAACGACATTTGTCCCCATAGAAATTGATGGTGCCAAAAACGAGACCAAAGTACAACATGCAGTTAAACAGAGCATGCTCTTATCCGACGTGCACTTAAATGGAGTGCACTGTATATGTGTGTGTGTGTGTGTGTATATATATATATATATATACACACACACACCTTGAGCTACTACTGAAAAAGGTGTGAGCAAAATATATTTATTTTTGTTACATTTGTACCCCGTGCTTTCCCACTCATGGCAGGCTCAATGCGGCTTACATGGGGAAATGGAGGGTTAAGTGACTTGCCCAGAGTCACAAGGAGCTGCCTGTGCCTGAAGTGGGAATTGAACTCAGTTCCTCAGGACCAAAGTCCACTACCCTAACCACTAGGCCACTCCTCCACTGTTACTACTCTTTGAGATTCTACATGGAATGTTGCTATTCCACTAACAACATTCCATGTAGAAGTCAGCCCTTGCAGATCACCCATGTGGCCGCGCAGGCTTCTGCTTCTGTGAGTCTGACGTCATGTACGTCAGACTCACAGAAACAGAAGCCTGCACAGCCTTCTACATGGAATGTTGCTAGTGGAATACCAATAGCAACATTCCATGTAGAATCTCCAATAATAGCAACATTCCTGTCTCCAATAGTATCTATTTTATTTTTGTTACATTTGTACCCCGCACTTTCCCACTCATGGCAGGCTCAATGCGGCTTACATGGGGCAATGGAGGGTTAAGTGACTTGCCCAGAGTCACAAGGAGCTGCCTGTGCCTGAAGTGGGAATTGAACTCAGTTCCAAAGTCCACCACCCTAACCACTAGGCCACTCCTCCAAGGATGAAGCAACAACTCACCTAAGAAGTCACAAAACATCCCAAAAGAACATCCAAAGAACTGAACGCCTCTCTAGCCTTAACCACTCATATAACTAACAAAACAACAAACAAAAAGGAAGTAAAATAAAACAAATGAAAATACTTTGTCTATAGATCTATAGCTGCCAATTCTGTAAAACAGTTATCACTGTTTTTATATACAGCTAGAGGTAAATTCAACATAGGTCACTGAAAGTTAGGCACCATAAACTGGACTCTAAGAAGTATTGTATGACAGCTGAGTTGTACACCAAATCTGTTACAGAATACCAACATAAGTTCATAGTTATGTGCCAAACTGTAGCCGCGATCATTTATGCCATATGGCTGGCATAATTAGTGGCACCTAACTGCGGCAGCTGGGCACGTAAATGCATCTATTCCATAAAGGGCTAGATTCTGTAAAAGGCAAAAGAGAAATTGGCGCTAAAACAAGCTCTATTCTATAAGCCGCGCTTAAAGTTAGACGCGTATAGAATAGCGCTTATGCCTCAGAACTTTAGGCATGGCCATTTGCAGCAACTGAAACGTAGCGCAAATGTACACGCCTACACTAGGCACATATCCCAGTTATTCTATAACAACATGGTTTGTTTGATTTATTCCCTTAGAAAATCAGACAGAAGTACAACGTTCTATAGAAGACTGCATTGGCTTCCAGTTGAGGCCAGGATAACTTTTAAACTAGGATGTATGTTGTGGAAAATCATGCAGGGAATAGTACTGCAATACTTAATATCTCTTGTACACTACGCGGTAGGAAGAAAGTTATATAATACTTGTAATTCTCTTCTGTTTGATTTTCCGAACCCTAAGGGCATCTCAAGGAAGAAACATTTCATATGTCTGTTTGCATATCAAGCTGCCAAGTTTTGGAAATCTTTGACTATTAATTTACGGTTTTTATTATGTTATGAAACGTTTAAGGGCCTTAAGACTTTATTGTTCTCTCAATATGTGGATAAGAAATTGTGGGTGTCAGTTTTGTTATATTTTCTTTAAACAAGTTACATCCTAGGCATTTTGTGGTCTAGAGTCTTTCTGTAATTCACTATGAACTATGCAAATAGAATTAGTGGAATATAGAAAAATAAGTGTAACTGTAGGCTCCAGGGAGATGTGTAAAGTATCATCTGTATAATATACTGTTAATCAATAGGCACTCGAGAAGACTTCTGTAGAATAACTCTACTTATAGGTTCTCAAGTCTAATCATTATGTTATCAGTAGGTGATTAAAAGTCTCACTTACACACACAGAGTGACACGGGCTGCACATACTGCAGCAGGACATATTTATCCACTCCTGCCCTAGCTGAGATAATATTTAACCATCTCTCTGACCTCATGTGCAACTTTCTTTATATTAGTTACCTTACTTTCTAACTCTTACTCTTATCTATATGTTCCATCTTTGCTTATACCCTTCACTGTCAATTAAAATGTTGTATTACGTATTGTGTTGGCATTGTAAGTAGCATACTATGCTATACTTTGTATTGTTATTTGAATATTTTTACTGCTGTAATTGCCTATTGTTCATGTTTGATGTATTCTTACTGTACACTGCCTTGAGTGAATTCCTTCAAAAAGGCGGTTAATAAATCCTAATAAAATAAAAAATAAATAAACGTGTACATTTTAGGAACACGCCCATTCTGCCCATCTCCCACCCATTTCAGTGCTCCCTTTATCAAATTGTGTGTAAATTTTAGACAGGGATCCCATGCTCAAATTTACACATGTAAAGTTCAATTACATTTAATTAGTGCTAATAATTCCTTGTTAAAAAGCCAATTGGTGCTAATTAGCTTGTTAGTCAATTAAATTACATGTGCCCAAATTTGTGCATGCAGTTTCTGGCAACTTTTGCAAAATTAGGGGGAAAGTGTGCACAAGGTTAGTCAGAATGCCCCCGACGTATCTATTCCCCTCCAATGTTAACATCCCCTTTTGCAGTTCTGCACAAGAGAAGTTAGGTGCAACAAAAGTCAGTTACACATGCATCTGCTAATTACAGGGCCCTGTTTACTAAGGTGCGCTAGCGTTTATAGTGTGTGCTATAAATTAGCACATGCTAACCATGTTAGACACCCATAGGAATATTATGGTTATCTGCATGGTTAGCGTGCGCTAAAAATGCTAATGCGCCTCTAGCACAGCTTAGTAAACAGGGCCCTTAATGGTACTTATCTCCAATTAAGTGGCAATTTAGTGCAAATGAGCTAATTATGTTATGTGTGTAACTGACCCTATTCTACAACTGGGCATGCAATTCTGTGCCTAACTTTAGGTGCCATTTATTGAATTTGGGGGCTAACGTAGACAATGAAAAGATTTTAAGTAGCAATCTACTGTGTATGGCATAAGTACATCAGTACATAAGTATTGCCATACTGGGAAAGATCAAAGGTCCATCAAGCCCAGCATCCTGTTTCCAACAGTGGCCAATCTAGATCACAAGTACCTGGCAAGATCCCAAAAAAGTACAAAACATTTTATACTGCTTAACGCAGAAATAGTGGATTTCTCCCAAGTCCATTTAATAACGGTCTATGCACCACCACTATATCTGCAAAATAATAAAATTTAATACCCACAAAGAGTATAATCTAAATTTTAACACAAGAAGGTCAAATGACGTGCTCAAGGTCACCTAGACAGTGAGAAATAAAGAGTATTGAAACAGGCTGTATAACAACTATCTGCTTTTAGTGTAATGGAACTCAGCATTTGACATTTCAGTGATTCACTCTGTTAGCAAGCATGGAACCACATTCACCTCTTATTTTCTTTTAACCTTAAAATGCAACATCTGGCTCCAGACTGTATGATGCTGTTGTAAAAATTCTGTGCTGTAAAAAGGCCATACTAAGGTCTCTGAAGATTTACCTATGGCTCTCAATACTGGGTCACACAGCCAGCATTGTTCATTGAGTTCATTCTAGGTAGAGAAATGCCATTTCATTAGCTGTCTTTCAGCAGTCTCAGGATAAGATTCTATCCAGATTCACTTGTAAATTCAGGTACTTATAAGTGAATTTAAACAGGACACCAACAACATTAGGGCCAGTAGGTACCATCATTTTGAAACATGGTGGGCACCAGGGCAAAAGTAGCTGTGAATTGTTTCGCTCCTAAGTTCATTTTACTGCTTTAGATGTGAGTCTGGTTACAGGGGATCCAGAGAGAGGGGGACAGACATTTTGTTTCTTTATGAGGAGGCTCATGAGGTATGAGAGATGCGGCTACTCAGGTGGGGAAAGAGAGGGAAAGTAGTCCTTCAAATCTTCTTTTTTTACCCCACAACAGAGCTGGGACTACTTTTGGCCCATTAGTTCCCCAAGGGTTTCAGAGCCTTCTGGAAGGGGAGCCTTATGACATGGAATGAGGGAGGCAGTAGTTCACCAGGAATTTTAACATTTCTATGTAGATGAGATGCTGGGAAGATTTTTCTTTTTACTTAAGATGACTCCTTTAAGAATCCACCTTTTCTATCTCTCTCCCAAGAGTATACATGACTATCAGGCTCATTTTCGAAAGAGATGGATGTCCATCTTTCGACATAAAACGGAACTTGGACGCCCATCTCCCAAAGACATCTAAATCGCTATAATTGAAACCCGATTTTGGACGTCTCTAGCGAAAGTCCGTTGCAAGGACGTCCAAATCTCAAGGGGGCTTATCGGAAGCGTGGTGAAGGTGGGACTTGGGTGTCCCTAAGACTTGGACGTCATTGACCCATAATCGAAAAAAAGCAAGGACGTCCGTGACTAACACTTGGACATTTTCACCCGAACGTGATTTTTTTACAAATAAGACACAAAAAGGTGCCTGAAATGACTAGATGACCACCGAAGGGAATCGGGGATGATCTCCCATTACTCCCCCAGTGGTCACTAACCCCCCTCCCACCCTCAAGAAATATCTTTCAAAATATTACGTGCCAGCCTCTATGCCAGCCTCAGATGTCATACTCAGGTCCATGACAGCGCATGCAGGTCCCTGGAACAGTTGTAGTGGGTGCAGTGCACTTCAGACAGGCAGACCCAGGCCCATACCCCTCCTACCTGTTACATTTGTGGAGGAAACAGCGAGCCCTCCAAAACCCACCAGAAATCCTCTGTACCCACATATAGGTGCCCCCCTTCACCCGTAAGGGCTATGGTAGTGGTGTACAGTTGTGGGTAGTGGGTTTTGAGGGGGGGTGGGGGCTCAGCACACAAAGCAAGGGAGCTATGTTCCTGGGAGCATTTTATGAAGTCCACTGCAGTGTCCCCTAGGGTGCCCGGTTGGTGTCCTGACATGTCAGGGGGACCAGTGCACTACAAATGCTGGCTCCTCCCATGTCCAAATGACTTGACTTTGGACGTTTTTGACTTGGACGTCTTTGGTTTTGAAAATTGCCGAAAGTCAAAGACGTCCAAATGCAATGACGTCCAAATCTAAGGACATCCTTGGATTTGGACGTCTTTGACGGTATTTTCGAAACGAAAGACGGACGTCCATCTTTTTTCGAAAATACGCTTTTCCCCGCCTCCGGATTTGGGCGTTTTACAAAGACATCCAAATCCAAACTTAGACGTTTCTTTCAAAAATGCCCCTCTATTTTTCCAGAAATAGTAAAGGGTCAAAAAAGCCATGTTAACCCCTGTACCTAGTAATGGGAAACTGTTTATGCCTTTGCATGCTAATTAGGTTATGAATTTTCCAAGCATTGTATCTGATTTATTTTTGCATTGAAAGCTGCATTAAAGTGATTTAACAGGTTTTCCTGGCATTTAACTTATTTTAAGGCCTAATAGTGTGCATTAATGCAGTTTAGTAGATGGGCATGTAAGAGATTTCCATATAATGTGAAAGAGTTTTACTTTATTAGCAGATAGGGTTTGTTCTATTTGGGTTGTTCATTTTTTGATTTATAATGAATTGGAGGATTTGAACTAGTAACCGAAGTGTAAGGGTGCATTTAAAAGGTAATTCTGTAAGATAAGCAGTAATATTTATGCATCTAATAACATGTATAAATGTTTCAAATAATGGCATTTATGAGTACATGTGTGCAAATACATGCGTAGATGAAATATCACTTAGCTTACATAGAGTGTGTTTGCAAGGGGCTGAACACATGGGCAGAGCTTGGGAAGGACTCAAACTAATACCCACAACTTACAGAACACTGTAAGTTATGCATGTATCAACAATATTTATGCACAAGTGTTTACACCTGCTCCGTGGCTGGCAAAGTTCTTGCATAAAATTTTTAGGTATGTATATACCCGGTATGGTACTGCAGTGCCCCCTAGGGTGCCCGGTTGGTGTCCTGGCATGTGAGGCGGACCAGTGCACTATGAATGCTGGCTCCTCCCATGACCAAATGGCTTGCATTTGGTCGTTTCTCAGATGGGCGTCCTCGGTTTCCATTATTGCAGAAAAAGGGGATGACCATCTCTAAGGTCAACCTAAATTTCACGATTTGGGCGTCCCCGACCATATTATCGAAACAAAAGATGGACACCCATCTTGTTTCGATAATACGGGTTTCCCCACCCTTTCACCGGGACGTCCTGCGAGGACGTCCTCAGGAAAACTTGGGCACCCCTTTCGATTATGCCCCTCTATATGTACCATGTTAGTGCTGCAGAATCTCTTCCGGAGGTAATACAAGGAATTGGGGACTGTGAATGTGCCATGTATAAGGTATTATTTTTTTAATATTGTGATATTCAATAGTCTACTATGATTGCTTGCTTATTTTCTTGTGTAAAGTGTCATTTATTCCTAAACATTTTTACGTAACTAATGTCAAGAGATTTAGACATCTAAACTGATTTAAAGCAGCTCTCTGTGTAATCTAAAGATTGCCAAGTTAAACCAATTAAGTGTGCCTGAAGAGATTTGCAAAGGGATATCTTAGAAAGGGTGATCCTGGTTCAGACAAGGAAATCAACAACAGTGGGAAGCTGCCGCTGCTGCAGTTCTATTATCCAGATTTCTCTGTGACAAGATCTGAACCCACGGGTATCTAAATAGCATCCTGTTGGCACTGTTTACAGTTGCATTGAGTAATCAGGTTCAGTTTGTTCAGTGCTGACAAAGAGATCGGTAGCATACTTTATTGCCTTTTTTCTTAAAGATTCCTATTGAATTTCTGTTTCTACTGTTGTTCAATTAAGTATAATAGTGATGTTCATGAATATAGCCTTGGGGATAAACGGACAAGCAAAGGAAGGAAGTTAACTTGGTCATGCATCTTTCTGTGAGGGCACCATTGCAATGGAGTACTCTACCCCTTGGGTCACATATACAAGATTTTGCCTCATTCTCTTAGGGCTTTAAAACACTTGTTCCAATGATTTATTGTCTGGATATTTAATGTATAATGTTTCTGTATCTTGCAGGTTTTTTAAAACGTGTTTTAACATGTATGTTTTAATTGTAAACCATTTACAAGTGTAATGAGTAGCAGGCCACAAACGGAATAAATAAAATGAATTAAAATATAATTTTTCTCCTTCAACTAGTTGTTAGCTTGAAGGTTTCTTCAGTGCAGTCAGCAATAGGCATCTTAATTTATCAGTGTAGGAATGTGTTTTCCTTAGTTCTTGTGAACAAGTACCTTAGCTGCCAAAAACTCACTCATTGGGAGCCTGCACTGCTACCCAGCTACCTATCAGTCTTCAAGCATATAATGGCAGCCATGCTATCATCCTACCTCCAACATCATGGCTTATTTAAATATACTTATGTGTGACTTTTTATATACACATATAGTCTTTTTTTATATATTTACTGATTTATTTGTGTTTTGTTTCATGATTTAATATGGATGTTGAGTTTTATATTTTCATGATCTTATATTTATGCCTATGTTGTTTATACAGAGATATCTTGTTTGACTCCTGAAGCAGGCACAATTAGCACCAAAACACAGGACTGCGTCTAGTCTTTGGAACTGAACTGTTATATAAACTTGTGCTTTTGGCACTGAATTTTGAGTATATCTACTGTTTGGACAGACATTTGGTGTACCCCCCTACCTGTTTTCTTTTTTTGTACACTGCATGTGTGTTTTATGGTTAGGTGGACACTTCTGTTTGTTGTTCTTTTTGTGTAGCATCTGCAATAAAACTTGAACTTTCCAGCCTGCTATAGACCATCTCTTTGGGCCTCTTGGTCACTTCCTGTCTCTATTTGGAATCTTGCATATTGAATCACCTCCACACTTTTGGTGACCTGGTTTGCTGGGACACACACACGCGCACACATACAGAGTTGCCCATTGCACTCTATGTTATTAGCCCTTGGGAGGACAACAGTCTAACAAAACTGAGTCCATCTGATCAATACTCAGACCTCCACTACATTATCTCATGCACACACCACCTCCCCCTACCACTGACATAATAAAGAATCAAGAGAGCTGTTACCTATATGTAACCAACATAACCTGAAAACGCCTATTCTATTCTAGGAATTACTTATTCGAAGGGTGGGCAGAATGCCTAGGGCAGAAAGAAAACGGGATGAACAGCAAGCCACCTCTTTGCACTCATATGACTATGACCACGACACATAGTTCCAATTGGGATGCTGTCCATGAACCAACTATAATGCTCTTCTGCACCTGTCCTGACTCACCATTAACCCCATATTGTTAGTGGAAAAACAAATGACAACAGCTCTGAAAAAATATTATCCTTTGTGATTCTCATCTCTTTTCTGGAGTGTCCTGGCAGTCAGTACAAAGTGCATCAGAATAGAACTCCAAACAGATACACAGTTGTACTCCCTTGAAAAAGAATCCCACATAGCTAAGTCATCATTTATAAATGAAATGGTACCTATTTTGTATTCTTGCCATTGTAGCAGGCATCCAGGTATTAGCTGACATGCAAAATGTAAGTGCTTATGAGGGAGAGAAAGTATTTGAGTGCTACTGTTTTAGCCTTCCTTGAGCTTACATATGTTGGCTAGACTGAACCTGGAAATGATGTCATGTATACCAAGCTCATTTCCCAAGAAGGTTAGTGCCTCAGGTCCACTCTCTATGAGCCAAAGAGGATGTCAAAATACATGGCCAAAGGACTCAAGCTAACATCCAAGGAAAAGACTGTTCAGGAAAGGAACAGTTATCTGCCCAGTTCAGTTTTGGCATTTAGCTTCTTTCACACTTCTGCCATCCTCTGAAGTTAAGCAGAATTTAAACAAGTGAGTTTCACATGTTTCAATAATAAAGTGTCAAAGCTGGAAGCCAAGTCTTCCTGCAGGGCCTTCACCTCATGCTTCCTGTGATGCACCAGTAGTCTGTGAGCTATAATGTTCACTTGGATTGATGAGGGTGTTTTGTGGTTAATTTCTGAGATAGTTGATCTGTGTGGGCCTAGAGGCACAAATGGGATGGACTTAGATTTCCACTTTGGGGAGGTGCAAGTTGAACTGTTGAATTACCAACAGATATTGCTGTCATTTGGCATGCAGCGTGCTTGTCCTGACAGGGTGTTCAATGCTGCTGGTGACCAAGAGGGTTGGTTCTCTGCTGCTGTATTATACATTTCTTGGATATATTCTTTATTCATAACTCTACATCCTGCTTATCCCAAGCCTACATGTCAGACCTGATAGACTTACCACCCAGGAACGCTAAAAAAAACATCCCGCACATACCTTAATCTTCACTTCCCCAACTGCAAAGGTCTAAAATATAAGCTAATGCATGCATCAACCTTTTCTTACTTGAGCACACAATTCTGGAACACGCTGCCGCATAACTTAAAAATGATCTATGAACTAACTAACTTCCGCAAACTACTGAAGACCCATCTCTTTAACAAGGCATACCACAAAGATCAACAAATGTGAACTCCTACACATATATCCAGAACTGCCTACGATATTTGCTTGTTATACTATTATCATGCTTTATCATCATCATGTTTACCCAAGATCTTTTTGCAATACTAAATGTTTATTTTCTTATATATTTCCATATAAGCCATATTGAGCCTACAAAGAGGTGGGAAAATGTGGGATACAAATGCAATAAATAAATAATTTTTCACCTAAACTATGACCAAGACCCAAACGCCTATGTTTACTAAGGTGCGCTATAGGTGCGTTAGCATGGTTAATGCATATTAAACGCTAATGCACTCATAGAAATGTATAGGCATGTTAGCATTAAATGCGCCTTAACTTTAAAGGCGCGTTAAAAACGCTATCGCACCTTACTAAACATACCCCAAAATGTTAATGAGTACCCAGGACTGTATCTGCATGACTTAGCAATGCCTTCTATTGCATGGGATTCTGTGATTCCACTATGCTTATTAGCCTGAGGAATGTCCTCATCTGGTAAAAGATATTCTTGTGCCCAATCCCCTTTTATGATTCTTCAGTTTCCCTTTTGATGTTCCCCTCACTACCTTTCTTTGTTTTCCTTTCTTAGGCATTAATATAGCTATAAATTGTTACCTCTAGTTCTCTTTTTGAAGGTCTGTAGTTCTCTTTCTCCCTGCTGAGTCAGCTTGTTCAAATTGACACTCCATGGCCTGCTCAGTCCTGGACTCTACCCAACTCAGCTACTAGAATTTGTGGAACTCAGAGAAGATTTGGAGGAATATGAGGTGCTACTCCTCAACACGGCTATCCTATAAGTTTTGCTCCCCCCCCCCCCCAATTTGTGCCCTCTTTGGCTGTAAAAGAGAGAAGCACTGGAACAGGAGATATCCTGGAGTTGATGAGGAATCTCCTGAAAGGAGAATAAAAGAATTTTACAAATTTGGTCCAAAGATTTTGAGTTTTTTCTCTGTTTCATTTGCAAAGATAAAAGACTGGACCTGATTTAATTTTAGATGAGTGAAAAGAGAGAATATGTAAAGAGAAAATAGAGTGTGTGGGGGGAGATAGTGCTTCCATGTAAAACATCCACTGAAGGGCAGCGAAACCTGTCTCAGGACCCAGAAAATAAGAACAGTGATGCCCCATTCACAAACTGTAGTCCCTGGGTATAAACAACAAAGACAGGGAGGTTGGGAGAGGAGGGGTCTGCAACTAACACACATTTATTGAAAGTAGCTAAAATATGAGCTGACTAAAAGAAATGGTAATAGAACTTTGTCAGGCAAGAAACTGAGCATTTAAATGGAGATTGAATTTAATGTGGACAAGTGCAAAGCGATACACATAACAAAAAAAATAATCCACATTAGGAATGATCCCTGAGGAAACGGATTTTAGAGTCACTGTAAAAACGTTATTGAAATCCTGAGCTCTGTGTAGTCAAAAGCAAACAAAGTTATGAATTATTTGGAAAAGAATATGGAATAAAGCAATCTTATAATACATCTGTATGGTGTGAATGCACATTGAGTATTGTGTGCAGTTCTGATCTCCCTGTCTCAAAACAGATGTAACAGAATTGGAAAAAATACAAAGAAAGAATAAAAATGACAAAGGAAATAGAATACACTGTAGCTCCTTTAGAAAAGGTAATGTTTATCAGGTTAGGGCTGTTTAACTTGGAGAAGAAAAACGTGAGTGAGGATATGGTAGAGGCTTGTAAAATTATGTGATGTAGAGCAAATAAAATGGAACAGTTACTTACTCTATCCAGTAGTACTAGATCTAGGAGACACTCTATTAACTAGGAGAATTAAAGCAAATTTAAGAATGTATTTTTTCAAGTTAACAGTTAAGATATAGGACTCTTTTTACTAAGCTGCGGTAAGCACTAGCACATGCTCACCACAGCTTAAAAGGGCTTACAGTAAGACACTCTGAGGCCTCCTGTGATAAAAGCCCAAAATGTTTATTTTTCTTGAAAGGGGTGTGTCAGGGGGGCGGAGCATGGGCATAGCAGTGCAAATCAGCGCAGCCACATTACTGCACATTAACTAATTAGTGCGGGATTAGCACATGAGCCTTTACCACCTACAAAATGGATGGTGGTAAGAGGTTGCGTGCTAATGTTTGGTAATGGCCATGCGTTAATGATAACATTAGCACATGGCTATTCATTCAGTTAATGGAAAATCATCCATTTTCCAGCTGTAGTAAGAACGGCATTAGCGTGCAGGAAAAAACCCATAGAAGGGCATGCTAAGGCCACTTTTTACTGCAGGTTAGTAAAAGGACGCCACAGAATTTATTGCCAGACAATGTGGTGAAGTATGAAAAAAAAAAGCTTTGGTCAAGTTTCTAAGGGACTGGTCTATTAACAGTTAGCATCTGAGAGTGAATCACATACAATGAACTTTCATAATGGGATCTCTCAGAGACAGGATGCTGAACTTGATGGATAGTTCATTAGACCCAGCATAGCAATTCATATGTTCTTACGATGCCCATGCTATACTTTTAACATAATAGACTGTACAATCCATCCAGTCTGTCCAACAAGATAAACTCATAGATTAAGGTATGATGTGATACTAGATATATACACTTGATCTTGATTTGTTCTTGCCATTTTCAGGGTACAAACCGTATACGTCTGCCAGGCTACTGCTCCATCTGGCCTTGTTCTTCAACTCCTAAAGTTGTCATCGAAGCCCACTCCAGCCCATCCAAATCTGTCCAGTGTTCAGAATGTGATCTGCAGTGAACTGTTCAGGTAACTGCAGAATATAAGTATTTTAATGTAATGTAAAGAGATCAGAGACTATACAGAATGGCTTCCATGGCATTTCCCCACACCATCTGTATGATTCTGTTGTGATTCTTGAGAACCTACAAGGTACAATTGCAACTTTCTGCATATGGTTTACCTTGGAATTAGATCCTGCTCACACATCTACCAGACCATCTATAAGTGGTGCTTTGTGGAATAGATGTTTTACTAAAATGTTGAGATACTCCAAACTTGGAGACACTGGTTGGACTACTCCATCCACCAAGCAGGTTGAATAGCTATTGTTGGGCCCAAGGGCCCACCTCCAAACAATCCCCAAATCTCCTATTTTGTCAATGCTGAGGTCTGTTGTGCCTTTCAAGGTGACAGGCTGCCTGAAAGAGCTGACCTATATTCTTAGCAGCTCCTTTATTTAAAGAAGTAAGACATTAGCCTTGTACTGGTTTGCATTTTATTCTATGCTGTGTTGGTGATTTAATAAAGACATTTCAAAATAAAGAAGCAAGACATTCCTTAACCCCTTGATTCTAGAATGACCACACTTAGAACTTTAGGGCTTCTTTTACGAAGACGTGATAGCGTTTTTAGTGCATGCTAAAAGTAATCGTGTGCTAAATGCTTGAGATGCCCATATATTCCTATGGGTGTCTCTAGCATTTAGCGCACGCTAAAAATGCTAGCACACCTTTGTAAAAGCCCCCCTTAGTGAGTACTATGCTCTCTTCCTTCATCAAACCAGTAAATTCTACTGTCCATCTGTGTGACCCCCTTTGACATTATACACACTGCCACGTACGCTAATCTAGTACCTTTGTGGGACTTGTCCTCATCTGATATTTTCTTTGCCTCCATCTGGACAGGTTTCTTCAGGCAGGCCTGAGGGCCAGGATCTTGCTATTCTAGCATCTATGACATCTGCTGGAGGAACAGCCAGCTGAGGTGAGATTGCAATGCATGGACTCTATGAAGCAGTCATCTTGAAGAGAGAGAAGCCTGAAGCTGGAAGAAAAAAGGGGTTGGAGAATGGGCTTATGCAAAGTGAGGACAAAGAAGTTGCCACTTAGAAACTCAGGCTGGTCTGATAAAAGGCAGCACATACTGCAGCATGAACCATTTAAAAGAAAATTGCAGCAAAGGAGTGGACCTCCATGAACAGAAGACCCTTTTCAAAGAAGAACTCACTGTTAGAAGGAAAAGATGTACAAGCTGGGAGAGAGGCATATGTGGTAGAGTATTGGAGGACAGAGTAAGAACCACCCAACATCTTGCCTCTTTATTAGGGTCTCTAGTACATGCACTTCTGACCCCACTCATTGACCCACCGTCCTGCGGAACACCGTTCTGTGGCCCAGTGGATAGGAACCAAAGGAAGAAGAAATATGCTAATGTGGATGGAAGGGTCTGTCAACTCTACACACAATTGGGAGCTTCTCAGCCTTTGCATCACTTTTATCATTATTTGCAATAAATAATTTAAACACAGTTATGATATACATTTTTTATTTATTTGCATTTGCTATACCTCCTTTGCTAACTAAGCAGATCAAAGCGGTTAACATATTTAATATCAAGGGAGGATGAAAAAAAAGTACAAAATTCTAGATAGGAAAGAAGGGACCATCCAATGAGCCAACATACTTCACATACGTAGTTAAGGGGGAGAGGTGAAAGGGGTAGAATAAAGGAAGATGGGATGGTAACAGGGGAACAGCAGGTATGGAGGTGGGACTCCAGTGAGACCAAGGTTCAGTCAAAGGCTAGTTTAAACAATCAAGTCTTTGTTAATGAGCTTATCCAGCTAAAATCTGCCTAACTCAACTGATTTGAGGCTTGAATTTCAGAGAACCACAGAAACAGATGAAGCACTGAAACTAAGCAGAAGTTGTTTTGATGAAGTGCTGGCAGATTGTGTAGGACTTACATAATTTTTCTCCTTTAAAAGTAAAAATGCTGGCACTTTTCTATGGTTGAATGCTTCCTGCTTTCACAGTTAATTAGTCAAGTTCCTAAAACATAGTCAACTAGCCATTAGCACTGGCAGGCAGTGTCGTAGTAAAAGCATTTTATAGACTGGATATTTTAATTAATGGTGATTTTATTATTTTTAGATGCATTTCAGGAGAGTGAACAACTTAAAATTAATCAGTTAGCCTGTTTGTACACATGCATGTTTTTCTTGCCTTGTCTAGCTCTCTGCTTCCTCATGTAATAATTCCACCTCTTTCTTGCATGAGCTCTGTTCTTTGTCATTGATTGCCCCCTACATATTTTAACCTGGCACCCTGGATTTTTTAACCTTATGCTCTTAGCAATGGTATTTAGTATCTTGACCGGTACAGTCTTTTACTTGTCTGAGAGACGTTTCGATGTTCTCTTTGTGGGTTTACCTTTACCGTTTGTAAGCATATTTTTGTATAACAGAGGACTCCTGAGGAAGGCTCCATAGTCGAAACACGTGTTGGGTCCACAGCTTGACCTGCACCTATATTCTTAAATAAAGGATTTGCAGCTGTCATCCTGGTCCATCTGCATGGTCACTTCCTGTTCTGCACACCTAAGTGTGCCATGAAATGTGCACAACAGATAGTATTCTATAGGTTGCTCATGTCACAGGGCACCATGCCTATGGCATGCCTATTCTATACCCATATGTATGCCCCCTTGCAGTTACATGTCATAGCAGTTAAGCACTACTTTATAGAACAGCACATAGTGCATTTTGGAATGTATTTTTGCCAGTTAGGTCATGCATAATTGCATTACTCATTTATCAAATTGCCTCCATAATGCTGAAATACATAAATCCAAGGGATGAAAGTAATGTTAAGATGGGGCAGCATAGAGGGGAAGCCAAGAATAGAGCAAGACTAGGTCATTCTGATAGCGGGGGGGGGGGGGGGGGGGTATAATGTCAGGATGGGGCAGCCTGGGGGGAAGGGAATACAAGGATGGGGGAACCAGTGGGGAGGATGCTTGCCTGTCCATCCTTCTGCATGCTCTTTGGAACTTGGTAGCTATTATACAGATCTACCCAAAATGCATACAGGGGTTCAAGCAAAAAAGTTGATTTTCTTTCAAGTCAATGCAAACTTACAATCACCCAACAATTTTTACTGTTGATCCCTTTGAAGGGGTTTATAGAACACTGCCCCTCACCCTTAAGGATAATCCGTCAGGTAGTCTGAGACACTTTTAAAAGCACTAGTCCTGCCCAGGGAGGAAATGAGAAGGGAGGGGAGGAGCTAAAAGGATAAGAACCAGGAAGTATAAAAGGCAGGGCCAAAGTGGGGATAAGGAGGCCCAGGGAAGGAAGAACTGAAGCCCCACATATGCCTTTACTGAACACTTCTAGCTGTTGTGACCTGGCTGAGGTAGGCAAATCTTTTATTTGAAGATTTGTGAATGCAAAGAGAGAAACTACAAACTGTGTTTGCTGTGTGAAAATTAGAGACTTTACCTTTGTTTCTAAGCTTGTGAAGTAACAGGCCTCAGATTTAAGTTAATAAAGCACTTATTTCATGTTTACAACCTTGTCCAGCTGTGTTATTGTGAAAGCCCACCTTCAACCCTTGCTGACAGTATCACAATCCCCTTGCTGTCTTTTCTGGGAAGAAGGGAAAGGAGCCTTTATTTCATGCTTTTAGGGGTGAAATTCTGTAAAGGGTGCCAAACAATAGGCATCAAAGTGCAAGTGAAATGCTGAATGCTAAGCACTATTCTGGGTGCCCAGAGGCCATTGCAGAATAGAGTACAAGTCAGCATTTACACACCAAAATTTAGGCACAAGCGCATACAGTGGGTCAATGGCAGCATAAATGTGCAGGTCTAAATGTTGCATTTTAGCATGTAACTTATAGTATTCTACATAGATGTGGGACCTACCCATGCCCTACCTTTGCCCCTCTCACATAATGCCCCCCTTGAAAATATATGCTATCTGCCAGATTCTATATAGCGCACCTAGAGATCACAATGAAATCCAGGCGTATTCCATAACAATGCACAACTTAATTAGCTTAACAAACGAATCAGCATTGATAGCAACACTTAATAAACAATAATGAGCACTAATTGGCAATCATTAGAATACGCATAGAAATTGATGGCACCAAAACCGGGACCGAAGTACTGCATGCAGTTAAACAGAGCATGCGCTTATCCAATGTGCACTTAAATGGAGTGCACTGTATTTGGCTCTGGAAAAGACAAACCTACTTTTCATAAAGATGACCGGCAGTCCAAAGAATCAGAATCTTTTAAATAACGTTAGTTTTTTGTTGGAATGTACCTTTGTTGCTTGTTTTCTTGCACAGGGTAGACATATGGTGGTCTTTTGTCAGGAACCAATGCCAGCAATTGTTTGCCAAACATTCTACTAGGAAATCCAAGAACAAGAAATCCAACCTCATTATCAAAGTCTGACATTATAAACTGGTAGATTTCTTTTTTTCAGCTGTGTGTCTATATTCATCATCAACTGCCTTATGATTCTGCTTTTCATTGTTGTCTGCTCACAACACATAGACTCTTTCCAGGTGATTTTCAGTCGGCAATGGTCTGCATTTTTTTGAATGCTGACCGTGGCCGGCTAAATTAGCCCAGGATATTTGGTGCCAGGCCATGTGCGGACCACGGTGCTGAATGTCCGGAGCTAATTAAACTACCCTGGCCACCAGAGCTTATCCGGATCCCGTGCAATATTCAGCCAGGGCCTGTATAAGACAGGTCACGGCAGCCATTTTTGGGATGCTGCCGCTAGGGGCAGGAGCGAGGGAGGTTCAGTCCTGCCTCTATCACCCCCACTGGACCACCAATGCTCAGAGGTAGGTCCAGCATGGCCTATTGAGGCCTCAGGGATTGGGGGGGGGGCATTCGGGAGGTGGAGGGGATAGGGCGGCATTGTTCAGAACATGGGCTAGGGGAGGAGGAGGGGCCTCTTTCTGCGGGCCAGAAAGACTCGGAGGACTTCATAAAGAGTTTTTACAGTTATGTGGGTTCCAGCTGATATTCAGTGCCAGGACCCACATAGCTATCCCAGATTTTGAGCTGTCCTAAGTTGGCCGGGTTAGCTATGCAGGGCCCAGAAATTAATATTGCTGGCACCCACATGCCCACCAGCTCCTCCCCAGTACCTCCCCTTGTACCACCACTGACCTTCCCACTTTTAACATGGGCGGTCAGAGAAGATATTCGATGCCACTGAATATTGGGGGTTAGGCAACTGAAAGTGGCTTAGCAGGCTAGAGCCTCTCCCGACTGCCTGCATCTGTTTGAATACCAGGGTGGTTTATATTTAGAAAACAATGAACACAATTTTTGTTGTCTTCACTATGGAAAGTTCATTCAGTTACTGTTCTTTCTTGATTTAAATGTATTATATGTAACTATTGTATCAGGGTCTTTTTTTTTTCATTGCTGACACTAGTATAATTTTCTGATCTAATCAGCATGATTAAACCATAATCAAGCACTGGTGACATTCTGTTGTGTCAACATTTAACAAATTGATAGAGATTGCCAACAAAGCAAAAATTCAACAAATTACGTGCAATGAATTTTTACTACAGATGGATTCCAATGCAAGAGATTCTTCAGGGCTCAGACTACATCAGATATGTTGTTATGGTTCTGCAGTGCTATGGAATGGCAATGTTGTGGGCAGCACAGGATTGGCACCTCTCTAGGTGTCTGATCTAAGCAGAGTGAATCTCCCTGGAAAAGGCATAGTACCATGAGATGATTTCTTGGAGTGTCAGACCATGTGCCTAAAATGCAAATGATTCCCATGGCAACTTTCTAGTGAAAAAGTTCATGAGCAATTACCAACCTTTTTGTGGTTTGTAATTTAACTTCGAAGGATTCAGGCAATCGTGCATTTTGCACAAGTGTAAATTAGCTTTTATAAATTGCTAATGACTCGATTTGCATGATATTTTAGCTCATTAACAGTTTATCTTGATTTCCATAAATGGATTAGAATGGGAAAAAGAGTGTGTGCAAAAGCTATAAATTGTACATGCTTGAATTATCACATCCAACAGCACACATAATTTGTGCATATTAAGAGATTTACGTATATTTTATTGTTTGACTCAAGTTTCCTAAGTATCACACCAAAATACAATAGAAGCCCATTTGTCTTTACCACCACGGAGGTCACTCAGAATGTTTGGATAAGTGATTACTTTTAGCTTAACAGAGAGCATTTTATATGCATCTTATCTAATGAACCATCCATTAGAGAGTTAAGGGGTGATTGTGTAATCACGCCACTAAAATATCTTTCTCGCTTAGAAAAGAACTAATTCAACTTCTCTGTGGAGCAGCTCAGGGTCTCCATTTCATTATGTTAGAGACGGCACCCAGTCATAATAGCCCTGACAAAACAGCCTTGTAACAAAATAACCCTTGACATTTCACACCCTAACAATGACCCCTCCCAAAAAACAACCCTTGACAAAATAGCCCCTACACAAAATAGCCCCCTTAACGAAACAGCCCCCTAAGAAAAAATAACACATCACAAAAAATATAATAAACTACAACTGAAATCTTCACTGATAAAGACTCCTACCAGCATTCAATTGCATAAAGCATATATACATAAACAAAATTCTATAGCTACAAACTGGTATTCATGATCTGTTCTACTATTTAAAGAAACTATTCTTCCATCAACATGCTAATTTAAAAAAAACAACAACAATATTGTCATCATTTTCATAGTCTTACCAACCTTATCCTGTTTGGCAAGGTAAGATTATTAGGAAAAAAATGCAGTCCCATATTCTGGGCAGCCTGATCGAGCCCTATTGTCAGGGGGCTAACTTGTCAAGGGTTATATTGTGGGCAGGCCGTTTTGACAGTTGCTGTTATGTCAGGGACTATTATGTCATGAGCTTTTTTTGTTTGGAGCTTTTTTGTTGGGGCTATTTTGACCAGGTACCGTTAGAGACGCAGACAGGAATATGACCAGAGGGAGGGAAGGTTCTCATGTAGGAGAAAAATCCTTTGTCTAACAGCAGCCTTATTGTAATCAGACCTTAGTTTGTGATAGCTCTAGTTCAGGCTTGTCCAACTTCAGTCTCGAGAGTTGCATGGGGACAGAAATCTTACCTGTCTCTGCTGGAATCTTACCCGTCCCCACCCATCCTCACTGGAATCTTACCCATCCCCACAAGAATTTAATCTGTCCCCACCCAGTCCCACAAGAATTTAATGGTACATTTAAAAAAAAATTCCAGTTGACTCTCTCAGTCTCTCTGTGGGTTTGAGCTGCAGCATTGCAGGCAAGGAAGAAATGGAAGTTGGAAACTGGTGCACACATGTAAGACTTGTCTCTGATTCACTGGCACTGTGTGCTAAGAGGTCGCCATATGCACGCGCCAGTAGGTCAGGTGACATCTGATGCTCGTGCCTATGTCAGAGCTGAGGTCTGAACATCAGCCTGACAGCAGAGAGGATTAATAGTAACATAGTAAGTGACAGCAGATAAAAACCTGAACGGTCCATCTAGTCTGCCCAATAGTCACACTCATTATCAATTCATGATTAAATCAACAATAAACCAGATATTACAGTGCAATCTGCTTAAGTGCAAGGGTCTGGGACCAAAGAAATGCATGCAGTTAACCGGAGTATGCACTTAACCATTGTGACCCAAAGAAGCTTGACATCTGATAAACATATGTGCAGTACTGTTTATTATTATATGTACAGTATACAGTCTCCATTAACTGACATTAGGCTTACTTGAAATAATCAGTTATAGACCTCTGTACACTAATGGGTCTGTGAGTTCCATAGACTACGTCTGCCAGACGGTAAAAACTGTCATAGCAGTGACATCCAGTGGTCTCCAGATAGGCCCACATGGTGTTGAGACTCTCCAGAGCTCTTGCAAAAGTGACAGGTGGAGGTTGTAGAATTTCGTCAGCATGTGCCTCTCTGCTTATTTCATCCTTTGTTTCATCATCAGCTGCTGTTGCCTGTGTGTAGGCGCATATCTCCACATCAGTGCTATCGTCAGCTGTTTGTAGATCATAATCAACAACTACGTAGCGATGAAACTCCTCTTCAGTAACACTGGCTGGGGTGTCAATAACCTGTTCATCTGACACGTTTGCAACGGCTGCATCTGTTTCATCCCTCTCCACGTCCTTAACAAAGCTTGCCCGCTTGTAGCAGTTCACAATGGTTGCCTGTGTAACATGATTCCAGGCTTCTTTCTGCATATGTAGGGAATCCAACAGTGATAGATTACTAGCCAGTTCAACAGCACGTTTATCCTTGCCAGTCTGGTCATCCATAACGCTCATCAGATGACTTAGCACAAGAGCCCGATAATGTTGTTTGAAATTGGCTATTATGCCCTGATCCATAGGTTGGATCAGAGAGGTAGTGTTTGGTGGCAGGAAGACCACCTTGACGTTAGACAGCCTGACATCATCCCTATGTGCAGCACAATTATCACAAAGCAACAAAATCTGACGCCTTTGTGCCCGCATTCTAATGTCTAACTTCTTTAGCCACTGCTTCCAAATTTCCCCAGTCATCCATCAATTTGCGTTAGACTTATATGACACAGGAAGTCACTTAACTTTCTTGAAGCAACGGGGCTGTTTGCACTTTCCAATGACGAGAGGTTCCAACGTCTCACTCCCATTCATATTGCAGCAAAGGAGGATCGTCAGTCGGTCCTTCGGCGTTTTACCTCCAGTAGTTTCGGCTTGTTTGAATGCAAGTGTTCCATCAGGAATCGCTCGCCAGTAGAGACCATTTTTGTCAGCCTTGAAAATGTCACGAGGTGCAAACTCGTTCAAGATGGTAGGAAGAACTGAAACAACCCAATTTTCAGCACCAAAGTCATCGGCGTCTTGTTTTTCACCATGCTGTTTCTTGAATTTTATGTTGTTCCTCTCCTTCCATCTTTCCAACCATCCAACAGTGGCTTTGAATTCAATTAGTCCAAGACTTTTATCTAGCTGGTTAGCTTTCTCCATAAACAGTGGACCACTGACAGGAAACTGCCTGCTCCTGACTCCAGAAAACCACCGAACAGAAGAGCATCTTCTTCCTCCTCAGCTTTTCCGTTTTCGTTTCCGTTGTGGATTTGTATTGTTTTGCTAGTCTTCCAGAAGCTGGTCTTTCTGCTTCAAGACACATGAAATTTGACTGGGATTGACACCATACTCTTTAGCAATAGATGCTTGACTTTGTTTTCTAATTTTTTAAGAACTTCTATTCATTCAGCCAGTGTTAAAGTCTTATAGTTCCGCTGCGACGACGACGACCCTAGTGTACACTAACAACATTATTTCGCTTATTCTGCCTGTGGCAGCTAATGGGACAGTAAATTTGAAATCTTGGTTGTCACGCGCCAATCGGCTTACATATTCCATTCGCGCTTATGCGGAGTCTTCCCTGCAGAGGAGCGGTCTTAAACCATGCATGTAAGCAAATCTTGCACTTATCAGTGGTGCGCTAAACCGAAGTTTGTCCCCATAGAAATTGATGGCACCAAAAATGGGACCGAAGTACGGCATGCAGTTAAACAGAGCATGCGCTTAATTGGAGTGCACTGTATATACTTGATTATGGTCTTTCTTTGCTGTTTCTGGAACATAGACCATAGAATTCCGTCCAGCCCTATCCTTATGTTCCAACTGCTGGAATTGCCATCAAAGCCCACTCCAGCCTATTCGTCTTCTCATTTGCAGGACACAGACCGTAAAAGTCTGTCCAGCACTGTCCTCATGTTCCAGCCATTAAAGTTGCTGTCTAAGCCCTTTCCAGGCCATCCTAAACCAGATTTCCATATATGAAACATAGACTGTACAAGTCTGCCTGGTATCGGTCCTAGTTCATCACAGCTGGAGTCGCCATCTAAGCATCACTCGATACATCCACACACATACTGACATTTAAGTTTCGGTTTTTCATAAGTTCCATTTTCTAATTATAGATCCTCTGCGTTCATCCCATGCCTTTTTGAATTCAGTCACTATTTGTATCTCTACCACCTCCTTAATGGAGATTTTCCGCATTTGCGCAGTTAAAGCAAGGAGGAGGAGGAGGAGGAGACAGCACTCAAAGAACTTGGTACTCGGTAGGTGAGAAGCTGGTACAAGTGCAGCGTACACTTCCACAGGAACCCCGCAGGAATTGTTTCCGTCCCCATGGGAACCCCACACGAATTGTTTCCGTTCTCCCCGGGGACCCCACAGAAACTGCTTCCATCCTCATGGGATCCTCGCAGAACTGCTTCCGTCCCCGCGGAATTCCTGTGAACCCCATTCCCTTGCAGGTCTCTACTTCAGTCCGCAAGGGCTACAAGCAGACTAGGTTTTCAGGATAGTCCTAATGAATATGTATGAGAAAGATCTGCATACAATAGATGTAGTGGGCATGCAAATCTTCCTCATGCATATTCATTAGTGATATCCTGTAAACCTGACTTCTGTGCAGCCCTTGAGAACTGAACTTGAACATGCCTGCTGTAGTCAAACATTTGTTGTGAAAGTACAGTTAAGCTGAAAGGAGGGAACTCAACTAATGAAGCAGGTTTGGTTTCCAGAGTCTCTTCCCAGCTGGAAGAGCTGAACTCATGCTGCTGCTGTTGTTAGGTTAGACACAGGATTTCTCAACCCAGTCCTCAGGGAACCCCATGCCACTCTAGTTTTCAAGATATCCCAATGAATATACATGAGATAGATTTGCATGCACTGCATTGTGGATATCTTCAAGGACTGGGTTGAGAAAACCTGGGCTGCGATAGAAATGCTAAATAGTAGTAGTAGTAGTAGTAGTAGTAGATCCTTACTCATCCAGAGAGGTGAAATTGACTGAGAATGGTCGCTGCAGGAGAAAAGAATGCAGGCAGAAGAGAAAAATGTGACTCAACCTGTCACATCATTTGTAGGCCACTAGGTGTCATGACTGGAGACTGACAGTAGTGAAATTCATAGTCTGTGCGTGAATCTAGATGGAAGGTTTATATAGCTCTTGTAATGAAAGAGAAAGCAAATACATGCCAAAGATTAGGGGCACATGCCTCCAGAGCAAGAAATGGGTCATGCAAGCTGACAATTGCAATCTGACCCATGTCCCATTTGACCCACATAACCAGCGATCCATAACCCATCAGTTAAATGGCCCATTATTGTTTATCATTTATTCATTTGCTATACTGCCTCTTTTGTGCCTGAGTAAAAGCGAGTAACATAAATTTTAAAAACATTAAAAATATAGAAAGGAACGCCATAAGTTAAAGGAAAGATCTACACATACACACTATAAGATATAGGCAAGATCATTCACACAGAACTGTCACTAATCGCCCCCAGGCATGAACATCTCGAGTATAAAATCAGTAATTATCAAATATCAGCAGAAATAAAATGAAGTGTAGGCAGTGTCTAGTCTAAGGAATTGTGGTAAAGCATTCCGAAGTGCAAGGGCTAAAAAAACCCCCCACTTAATCTGGTCGACTCCCACTTTGCCTTAGAGGGATGAGGAATAACAAATCTGTTATCACTCAAACAGCCCATGACTCGCCCACAATATATTGAATATAATCAATGATACTTAATTCTGTAGTTGTTTAACAAGAAGAATG
This sequence comes from Microcaecilia unicolor, assembly GCF_901765095.1. NCBI lineage: Eukaryota > Metazoa > Chordata > Amphibia > Gymnophiona > Siphonopidae > Microcaecilia > Microcaecilia unicolor. Next base: position 187,984 of record NW_021963062.1, on the reverse strand, counting down.
CCATTCCTAAGCACTCTGCCATCTTGCTAACCGTGGGAACGCTATTCCAACGTATTGCCCTCAAAATGACCACTGAAATAGGATAACTATGAAGTAATATTTGAAACTGAGCTTGAATAGGTAGGACCCTACTTTAAAAAGATGGTTTCACACATTTGAAATAGACAGGCTCATGATCAATCTGACCCACCCATTTTCTGACTCATTCAATCAACTGACCAATTGACCTATTGCTTGCGCTGCACGTCTTTAACCCTTAAGGTCTATAATTGGGACTATGTTGCAGGATGAACCTAAAGTATGATCTTAGAGTTGGTTTAAAAAAAACAGATTCATTTGCATAGTTTGTATACTCTAAAAATAAGGCCAGGGTTGTGCATCCTTGAATAGATCAAAGCCTGTCCTACAACTTTGTTCGTATGTAGAATATAGCAGTAGTACTCTGCATATCAGACAGGTAACACTCAAAGTCTAACACCCCGATGATGGGTTTCTCCATGCTGTTCTAAACAGTGCTGTAAAATTAGCGCCGGAACAGTTGTTTGACAGGTCTGGCCTGTCAAAAAAAAAAAAAAAACAGACTTGTCAAACTTAACCTGACATGGGGGTTGGAGGTCTGGTGGACCTCCAGTCCCCCAATTCAAAAAAAAAATACCTGGTGGTCCAGTGGGACTCTAGTTGTAGCCCCCCGTCCTGATGGCCTAGTGCCCACCCAAGGCCCCCAACCAACCCCAGGCCCCCACATCCCTCCAGACACTGACACCAATGGACCTCCAGACTCCCCTACCCCTAATACAAAGAACAATACCTGGTGGTCCAGCAGGACCCTAGCTCTAGTGCTCCCCAGCCAACCCCAAACCCCCATACCTTAAGGCAGCAGAAGGGAGTCGCACTCCCTCCTCCTGCGAGTGCCGTTTACAAAATGGAGGTGCCCTTCCCTTCCTGGTGCATCCTGGGATGAGCCGGGTGTAAGGTTTTGGTGGTATTCCGCCATATAATCAGAGCGCAGGGCTCTGATCATATTGGAGGAATACTGCTGAGCTCACTAAAATGAGCTGTGTGGTATTCCCTGGCTCGCTCATTGTTTGCCATGCCAGACCCCTCTAATCATTCTGTGCTGGTAAATACAGCCACTAGTCCTGTGCTAGTGGCCATTAGTGCCTGCATTTACTTTTGATCATTAGGGCATGAATGAGGTAGTAGAAAGCATGCAATTAGTTTATATCATTCAGAGATTTCTTCTGACTGATGCCACCTAATTGGCAACTGCTTTTCAACAGGAGGGGAAGTCTCAGTGTCTGCTGGTTGAGCTATATTCTGTTATCCAGTCTACCTTGACAACATATGTGCATCTTAACAGCTCACTGGCGTCAGTGCAGTGTCACAATGTTTGATGTCCCAAAGTTGTAAACTATACTACGCTTACAACCTAATTCTATAAAAAGCACTATAAATTGTGTGCATAATTTAATTGAATAATGAGCTAACTAGCACTGATAATTGGCTTTTTAACAAGCAATTATTGGCACTAATTAGAATTAATTAAAATGTACACACCTAAATTTTACATGCGAGTCAAAAAATGGGGCTTGGAAATGGGAGGGTCATGGGTGGATCAGGAATGACCCTTTCAGTTACATGCAAAATTACAGAATAAGGTGAGATCTGCAGCTAATTTAGGTGTGAGCATTTGCATCACACTTCCATTGGCGTAAATGGTTGCGCCTGCGGTTCCTGGACATAAGTACTGTTCTATGAACCACACCTAACTTTGAGTGGTTTATAGAATAGCACTGAGCTTTTTTTTTTGCGCCAGTTTTTTTTTGGCCTCATGTATAGAGTTTAGCCCTTAATGTATTGCCCACATGGGATTAGTCGAGAAGCACCACCCTGCTTTTTGCTTTTCAAACTGGATTTCGTTTTCCAGGTTGTTTTGGAATTGTTGGCAGACTACAGTGTTTAAACTACACAGATGGGAATCTCAATTCCAGTTAGCAGTGGTGCTCATGCTGTCATTGACAGCTGATGTGAGGAAGCTACAGGGACACATCTGCATACAAATGTGGTTTTAAAAAGGCAGTGTTGCCTTTTCAGAATAGGCTTTACAGAGTTTCCCCAAAATTTGATGTGTGAATGACTCACAACATCATACTGCAAGTAAAAAAAAAGCCTTATTCAACATTTGCATATATTATACAGCGATTTCAGAATCCCTAAAAATTAAGATGCAGTAAATCCACTTTATCTCGTTAACAGGTGCTGCAAATGTATAATCTGTGACAAAAGAATTTGATATAAAAAGTATTATTATAGTAATGCTAAGAACAATTAAATGCAGCTGAGGTATGCACTGGTGCTGTGGGCTGGAATAATTGCAGACTAGATAGGATAGTTGGTCAAATTCTACCACTTACAGCAGCGTTTTTCAAACGGTGTGCTACGGCATATTGGTGTGCGGCAGCTGCTCCCCAGGTGTGCCACGGTCGAGAGCTGCACAGGAACAGAGTTTGCGGGGATCCCACAGGAATCCTGTAGGAATCACCTCCAGATCCACAGGGATCCCGTGGGGATGGAAAGAGCTCCTGCTGGGTTCCCATGGAAGTGTATGAACCTGTCAGTGATCACCCTACCTACCTACCCAGGATCCTCCAAGGCATCCAATTACCCGCATCCTCCTTGCTTCAATAATTCAGCACAGCCGCACTCGCTCTCTGCCCAGGCTGAGGCAGCAAGGCTCACACTGACATGTGCACGGGCCAGCAGAATCAGTGGTCACCTCTGATTTATTGGTGCATGCGTATGGCAACCTCCATGTGCAGCTGGCCTGTGCATGTCAGTGTGAGCCAGGGCCGTGCCAACACGGTAAGCGGGGTAAGCATTGCAGGGGGGCGCCTGCCTTCAAGGGCGCCGCGCTTAGCCCACTTACCGTGTTAGCAGTAGACTCCCGACAAAATCTACCACCGCTGCTGTTGAGCAGCGGTAGGAACAAGATCTACGCTGATCCACTGCTGCTGCCGCCGGCGCCGCTTCTTTCCACAGCCAGCATAAGAAGAAAAAGAAGTGCGGGGCCGCAGCAGCCTTCAGACATGCCCCCTGACGTTAATTTCTCAGAGGACCGGCAGAGCCGACAGCGCATGTCTGAAGGCTGCTGCGGCCCCGCACTTCTTTTTCTTCTTATGTCAGCGGCAGCACCTTCCTCTGCCAGGTATGGCGGCTTCCCCTCTCCCCGAGTGACTTGGGCAGACGAAAAGTTGAGGTGGGGTGACCTGGGATCTCCCCCCACTCCCTGCGAGGAGGTGGCAGGCGGATGATGAGGCAGCAGCTTCTTCCTACAGAAATCGGCTCAGGATCTCGCACCCCGCTGGACTTCCCGGGGGAGGGAGGGGTAAAGAGGGCGATCTGCACCCCCCAGGCCTGCTCCCTACCGATCGCCGCTCCGATAATTCGGATCGTGGCTGTGCTGCCGGCAGCACCTGTCCGTGCTGGCAGCTGGATCTGGGCCAGCTGGGTCCGTGCGTGCGCAGGTTGCTGCCAGCTCCGCTTTTCCAGGAATCGGATTCGGGAGGGGGGAAGCAGGACGGACTCGCAAACGGAGAGGTAAAAGTGGCAAGAGATTCAGCCCCTCTTGCAGCTAGACACACCTCCAGGCAGGGGTCCTACACTCCCCGGTTCCGAGAGGGAGGGGAGGAGGAGAGCTGCTGCCCTTCTGCCCTCTCCCCATGCAGCTGTACCACCATGAGTGAAGAGGCATGACATTAGGGATGTACTTATTTATTATTAAAAGTACTGTGAGGAATGGATGCCCAAAGATATGCACCCCAAGGGGGTGGAGGTGCCCTAGTATCCTACCTCAAAGATGCAGAAGCCAGGAGTGGGAAGGGTAGGCTCTTCTCAAAAAAATGGAGGAGACGTAATAGATGGAAATGAAATCTTTAGTGCAAGAAAAACACACCATACAAAATATCCCTCCCCTGGACACTAATTTGGGGGGTTTGCTCAATGTGGGGGGGGGGGGGGGAGAGGTGGCTCAGTACTATATAATTTATTTATTTTATTTATTTGTTACATTTGTATCCCACATTTTCCCACCTATTTGCAGGCTCAGTATTGGATTCCAGGAGGAAGACAGGAAAGACAAATAGTTGCTGAACTCCCAGAGAGTGGGGTGGGAGGGAGGGAAGAGAGAAGAAGACATGCTGGTCCCAGGGTTGGGATTGGGAAGACAGGGGAGAGCCAGAGAGAGATAGGGATAGAAAGAGGGGACATGGAAAAGAGAAGGGGAGAGCCAGGGACATGGAAAAGAGCAGGGGAGAGCCAGAAAAAAAAGGGGAGAGAAAGAGGGGCCATGGAAAAGAATAGGGAAGAGCTAGAGAGATGGTGAGAGAAAGAGGGGACATGGAAAAGAGCAGGTGAGAGCTAGAGAGATAGTGAGAGAAAGAGGGGACATGGAAAAGAGCAGGTGAGAGCCAGAGAGAAGATGCTGGATGGAAGAGGGGTACAGAGAGAGAGAGTGAGATATGAGTTTAAAGATGGGGAGAGAAAGAGGGGACATGGGCAGGAGAGAGAGAGAAGCTGCTGGGGAGAAACTGGGGGAGACCCTAGCACTCAGACTGAGAAATGCTGGATGAAAGGAGGGAGAAAGAGGAAAAATGCTGGAAGGAGGGGGCAGAATGAGGGAAACTGCTGAATTTAAGAGCTGGATCGGGACACTGAAGGATAGGGACAGGGCTACAGATGGTAGACAGTACGCATAAGGACACAGGAAGATGATGGACATGGTGAGAGAAAAAATATCAAATGGAAAGAAGACACTGCATCAAACAGAAGACACTGGGACCAAAGTGAATAGAAAAACTAAATGATCAGACAACAAAGGTAGAAAAAAGTATTTTATTCAGAATTTATTAATTGGAATATGTCAGTTTTTGGAAATGTGCATCTGTGATATTTTGCATGTAAGTTTCAATTGTTCTAGTATTACTGCATGCTGAGTCTGACTTCTTGAGGTAACTTTCCAGTTCAGTATTTTGCCTTCATATTTTTTTATTTCTAGTCCCTTTTGTCATGTCTGTTGTCATGTGTGTTTCATGTGTGATCAAGGTGCAGTATTCTGCTAGCGTGTAGTATTTTCAGCCCTTTATGGTGTTTTTTTTGTTTCACTAGGTAGTGTACTGGTGTTTTAGAGCCCGGTGTAATTACAGTGCTGCCTTTCCACGCATAAGGTTGTAGCTCATTCTGTCCTTGGAATTAGTGCTGTTATGGTTTGGTGAGGTTATGAGTGTGTTTTTCCACAAGTTTGTGTATAGTGTTTTGCAGTTGAGCAATTGTGGTTAGTATATGCTTTGAGCAACCACTTTATTCTTTGACATCCACGCACCTTGGAGCCTCGCTAGCGGATGCGGAGCACATTGCCAGGCAGGTCCGGGGGGGGGGCACCAACTGATAGTCTACAGGGGGGCGCCAGAGACCCTAGGCACGGCCCTGGTGTGAGCCTTGCTGCCTCAGCTCGGGCAGAGAGTGAGAGCGGCTGCTCTAAATTATTGGAGCGAGGACTCAGAGGACTTGCTCCACAGTGCCAGTTAACTTTGGTCTGCTATCAAAGTGGTAAGTGTTGTGATTCACTGCCATAAAGAATGTATTATAAATTTTTAAGGACCACTGCGGCAGCGGCTAAGAAAGCAAATAGAATGTTAGGTATTATTAGGAAAGGAATGGAAAGCAAAAATGAGGATGTTATAATGCCTTTGTATCGCTCCATGCGATGACAAGAATTGAACATAATATTCAAGGTGTGGTGACAGCATCTCAAAAAAAGTACAGAGAAGGGCGACGAAAATGTAAAGGGGATGGGACGACTTCCCTATGAGGAAAGGCTAAAGTGGTTAGGGCTCCTCAGCTTGGAGAAAAGATGGTTGAGGGGTGATATGCTAGAGGTCTATAAAATAATGAGTGGAGTGGAACACATAGACATAAATCGCTTGTTTACCAGGAGTGTAGCCAGATGGCAAATTTAGGGGTCCTTTTACAAAGGCGCACTGAAAAATGGCTTGCAGTAGTGTAGGCGCAGGTTTTGGGCGCACGCCGATCTATTTTTTAGCACGCCTGTAAAAAAGGTTAGGGTGGGCCTGAGCCCAAAGAGGGTGGGCCCAAACTCTCATATCTTCCCTGCCCTCCTCAGCCCCCCCCCCCCCTCGGGTGCTCTCCCTGCTCTCCTTGGCCCCATCCGGTTCTCTTCATACCCCCAAATCAAACCAAAAGAAATATCTGAGCTGGCAGGGATCTACAAGCCCCACCAACCGAAGACCTCCTCCCGGCAGAAAGAACAACCTGTGCAGCTGGTGGTAGTGTCCCAGAGCCACTGACATGGCCAGCCTCTGCGTATGTGTGCAAACTGAGCATGTGCGAGGGATGGGGCAGCAGCTCCTCAGCGACACTGCTGGCTGCACAAGATGTAAATGTTCTTTCTGCCGGGAGAAACCCTACTGGTGGGGCTTGTGGATCCCTCCAGCCAAACCTACGGAGCACTGATTTCAGGTGGGCCTGACCCTAAAGTGGGTGGGCCCAGGCTCACCCAGGCCCACCCATGGCTACACCACCATTGTTTACTCTTTCTAAAAATACTAGGACTAGGGGGCATGCAATGAAGCTACAAAGTAGAAAATTTAAAACGAATTGGAGAAAATTTTTCTTCACTTAACATGTAATTAAACTCTGGAATTTGTTGCCAGAGAATGTAGTAAAAGCAGTTAGCTTAGCCGGGTTTAAAAAAGGTATGGATGGCTTCCTAACGGAAAAGTCCATAGACCATTATTAAAATGGACTTGGGGAAAATCCACTGCTTATTTCTAGGATAAGAAGCATAAAATGTATTGTACTTTTTTGGAATCTTTCCAGGTACTTGTGACCTGGATTGGCCACTGTTGGAAACAGGATGCTGGGCTTGATGACTTTCAGTCTGTCCTAGTATGGCAATACTTACATACTTATGTATTTATAATTCTGTAAAAACAGCTCTTAACATAATTAGACCGTAACATCGACCCCCTCCTGTCTTGAACTCCTCTATAAACCTCCAACCCATCTTCACCCCCACCCCCAGCCCAACAAAAGCCTTTTACTTAGCTGATTTTTGGACAGTAGCTTTATTTTTTTGTAGACTCTGTGAATGATTGCGATGCTTGGTGATAAGATACAAGAGGGGAGTTGGTGTAAATGCTTGCGCCTAAATCCTGAGAATGCCTATGACCCACTCATACCCTTCCCTTGGCTACATCAAGAAAAGTTAGGTGCAACTGCTACTTAGTACCAATTGGTACTTTTTAAGCCCAATTATTGGTGCTTATCTTCAATTAAGTGCCAATTAGCCAATATGTGAGGACTGAATAGGATTATCACATTATTAGACAAGCACCCTAGGCAACTTACCCCACTGACTACAGCTGGAGCGCTCACATACCTGGATTTCTTACACTAATAAGGCAAATAATACTTACTCAGAAGTGAAATAAAAGTTTATTCTAGAGACAAGTAAAATAGTGACTCCAGCAGAGGCTTATTGCAAATCTGAAATGATCAGAGAGGCCCTTTTTCTCCAAGCTAGTTCACTGCCTTGGAGACAAAGAAGCTCCCCCGAACTCTAGTTGACTCATATTTATACAATACATACAGGGGTGTGCTGGTAAAATTTTATCAACGGGCTCTCTCTCTGGACATAGCCGGCCCTGAAATTTTGGGGGAGGGGGTCATACATGCCTCTCTCTCCCCTCCCTTGTGCGGGCACACTAGGCATACCTTTGCCAAGCCCCACCAGCCAATAAATGGACTGCCACCATTCTCTGCTGCTTGTTTCTGGCTCTGAGCAGCATGATGGATCCTTCTTGCGCTTGCATGAAAAGTCCCAGCCTGATGCTCAGAGTCAGAAACAAGGAGCAGGGAGCAGCAGCAGTCTATTTACTTGGCTGGTGGGACCAGCATCACTGCCAGCAAAGTAAAAGAGAATTCAGGAGGGGGCCCAAGCCTACATTTTGGGAGTCAGTTGTTAGAATAGCCATGGGGACGCCTACTTTAACAACCGGCTCCCAAAATTCTTAAAAACTTAACAAACGGCTCCCGCGAGCCCGTGAGAGCCTGCTCCAGCACACCACTGAATACATACTATACAATAATCTGGAAATTAATTACCATCTTAGCACTCATCTGATCACACATTCTTATGTCACCCAACTACTAGAAACTTCTCTCCCACCATACCTTTGTCCCAAATTCCATGCCTCCCTCCTCTTGCTACTACAGCAGTTTTTTGTATTACACAACCAACTGTAACTACCGTATTCTTCGGACTATAAGATGCACCGGACCATAAGACGCACCTAGGTTTTAGAGGAGGGAAATAGGAAAAAAAAAATTTGCTTTTTCCCTCCTCTAAAACCTAGGTGCTCCGGTGCGTCTTGTCCGAATCCCTCCCTCCAAGTTTGGGATCGCCCTCAGGGTTACCTCCTCTCCCCCCCCCCCTGGCCCTGTCACCACCTCTCCCCTTACTCACGTGATCTTCCCTGGTGGTCTAGTGATGTCGGGGCAGGAAAGAGCCCCCTCTTTCCTGCCCAGCGCGCTGCTCTCCATCCTCCTGTATGCATTGCTGCCTGACGGTCTCGGCGAGATTCAAAATGGCCGCCGAGAATTGAAGTCTCGGCGGCCATTTTGAATCTCGCCGAGACCGTCAGGCAGCAATGCATACAGGAGGATGGAGAGCAGTGCGCTGGGCAGGAAAGAGGGGGCTCTTTCCTGCCCCGACGTCACTAGACCACCAGGGAAGATTGCGTGAGTAAGGGGAGAAGTGGTGACAGGGCCGGGGGGAGGGCGATCCCGAACTCGGAGGGAGGGAGGGAGGGCGGTCGGGCGGTCGGCCTGCCAGCCAGCCAGCCAGCCAAATCTCTACCTTCGGACTATAAGATGCACCCCCCATTTTCCTCCCAAATTTGGGGGGAAAAAGTGTGTCTTATAGTCCGAAAAATACGGTAAGTTTTTTTTTTTTAACTGTACCAACTGACCTTGTGGTTGGACTTTTTCCAACTTCCCCTTTTCACTATCTACATATAATGTGGTTTCAAACTGTATAAAACACAGGAAATCTGGCCCAAAGATGAATATAAAATCTAAATATCTATTAAAGGTTATCTTAATTACACTGGACCATTCTAACATATCCTTATCTTCTAAAAGTTTGTAATAAAGTTCACAGTCAATAAATTCTTAAGCTGTCTTGAACAGTACCTTGCCCTAGACATGACCTTAACATTGGTCTGCAAAAAAGATGCACCTCCCTCCCCATGATCTTAAGCAGACTTCTATAGCCTTCTCCACCCCCATACACATCTGTCTCAGTGAAGGGTCCACTTCCCCTTCTCCCATCCGCTTGCCTAATAAATCACGCTAAATGTGTAAACATAGTTTTAGGACCAGTCTAGACAGGAGGAGTGTAGGTCACATGGCTGTCCTTGCACAGTTTCACAAGGTCACCCTGCAGCCTGATCTAGTTAGCAAGGATTGAAAACAGCAAAGAATAATTAAGGAGGGGGATGAAATAAGTCTTACAGGTAACCCTTGTTTCATTATTCAGAGGGGTGCACTGAAAATACAAACATTAGGTGTCTGAGCCCCCCCCAAGTTCCCTACACTAATTATGGTAGACACATAACTTACCCAATTCTACAACTTCCTGCGCATTTGCACACCCAATTTTAGGTGTTATTTATAGCATTTCATTATTTATAGTATTTGGGGGCTAGTGCATATGCTTTTCTGAAAGTGATGGTTTGTGCATACATGCACTGAATATTAATGAAATTTGTTTCAAAACAAAAAAAATGGGAAAAAAATACACAAAGGAAAAATTTTCTGGCTAATGATTAGGTTGTTGCTGCATAGATTACAATCAGCAAATCTGAAGCTCCCTTGTCATGTAATTCAGTTATCTGAAGATACAAAGTGCCTACAGGACTGCTATCTCAGCCTAGAACATGCTGCTGCATGCTGATTGCTAATTGACTGTTAGAAAAACCAAAGCCAACAAACAAATCAGCCACTAGGGTCTGGTTGACATATACAGAGAAACAACTCTCCAGACAGACCCAGTATAAGCACCGCCCCCAGCAGGAGTGTCCAGTGCCGGACTCGGGCCATGTGTGACACATTCCTGCCACGCCCACAGTGCCACAGCCATCACAAGGGAGACAATGGACAGGGAGGTGGTGGTGAATGGAATTCGCTCGGAGGAGGGGAAGGTGAGTAGTGGATTGCCTCAAGGATCGGTGCTGGGACCGATTCTGTTCAATATATTTGTGAGTGACATTGCCGAAGGGTTAGAAGGTAAAGTTTGCCTATTTGCGGATGACACTAAGATCTGTAACAGAGTGGACACCCGGGAGGGAGTGGAAAACATGAAAAAGGATCTGAGGAAGCTAGAAGAATGGTCTAAGGTTTGGCAATTAAAATTCAATGCGAAGAAATGCAAAGTGATGCACTTAGGGAATAGAAGTACTCGGGAGACGTATGTGTTAGGCGGGGAGAATCTGATAGGTACGGACGGGGAGAGGGATCTTGGGGTGATAGTATCTGAGCATCTGAAGGCGACAAAACAGTGTGACAAGGCGGTGGCCGTAGCGAGGTTGTTAGGCTGTATAGAGAAAGGTGTGACCAGCAGAAGAAAGGGGGTGTTGATGCCCCTGTATAAGTCGTTGGTGAGGCCCCACCTAGAGTATTGTGTTCAGTTTTGGAGGCCGTACCTTGCGAAGGATGTAAAAAGAATTGAAGCGGTGCAAAGAAAAGCTACAAGAATGGTAAGGGATTTGCGTTACAAGACGTATGAGGAGAGACTTGATGACCTGAACATGTATACTCTGGAAGAAAGGAGAAACAGGGGTGATATGATACAGACATTCAAATATTTGAAAAGTATTAATCCGCAAACGAACCTTTTCCGGAGATGCGAAGGAGGTAGAACGAGAGGACATGAAATGAGATTGAAGGGGGGCAGACTCAAGAAAAATGTCAGGAAGTATTTTTTCACGGAGAGAGTAGTGGATGCTTGGAATGCCCTCCCGCGGGAGGTGGTGGAAATAAAAACGGTAACAGAATTCAAACACGCGTGGGACAAACATAGAGGAATCCTGTTCAGAAGGAATGGATCCTAAGGAGCTTAGCCGAGATTGGGTGACAGAGCCGGTGGCGGGAGGCGGGGATAGTGCTGGGCAGACTTATACGGTCTGTGCCAGAGCCGGTGGTGGGAGGAGGGGCTGGTGGTTGGGAGGCGGGGATAGTGCTGGGCAGACTTACACGGTCTGTGCCCTGAAAAGGACAGGTACAAATCAAGGTAAGGTATACACAAAAAGTAGCACATATGAGTTTATCTTGTTGGGCAGACTGGATGGACCATGCAGGTCTTTTTCTGCCGTCATCTACTATGTTACTATGTTATGAGTAGTTTTTGTGCAGCCATCTACCTTGCACTCTGGGCAACCTCATCACTTGAAGATCCCTCAGGATACCCCTGGTCTCAATCTCCCTTTATCCCACAGCCATAGGAAGGGCCAAAAAATCACATCTATAGGAGACCAATGGGTTGGTGTAAGCAGGAGTAGTGGCAGTGGCTCATGCTTCCTCTGCACTGATCTGGGCTTTCTTAAGAGAAAGTATAGCAACAACCAATCCTTGGTATTCTGCTTCTGTGCAGATCCAAGAACAAAGTGTCACTAATCTCTGGATGCTACAACTGTATCCCTAGTAGGTCAGTATGTAGTCTCCCCCCCCCCCCCCCCCCACTACTCAAGGCAGCCTGATGCACGATGTTGCTGTCAAGTTTTAAGGACGGCCTGATGGGTGCCCAGAGAGCAGGGATAGAAGAGGGATTTGATATAGGTGCAAGTGAGGTGATAAAGAACTTGGGTGGGATGACAGAAAGGGTGGGTAATGAGGGAGGGGGTGTGTGGAGTGAGGGAGAGTTCATCATAATATTGTTAAATTGAAGATCTATGCCATACATACATTTTGCTCATCCATTAGCAGTATGTACGAATAGTTTCTTTTGATAGCAGCTGCCCAGGTACTGGATGCCCCAGCCCAAAAATAAATTTCAGAAGCCCGAAGGTGTACAGGGCCTCTCTCCTGGGTGGCATAAGCAGCTGCAGGGCACATAGAGTAGGCCTCAAGGATCTGACAGGTAATGTTCTGAAGTGGCCTAATGGTTTTCTTACAAAAAGATCTTATACTATAAAGATGAAGGGACTGTTTTCAGATAAGTGGCCAGCTGTATGTGGTATTCTGCAGGGGTCACCGTTGTCCCCCATTGTCTTTACTGTTCTCATGTTTTCAGTGGGATTTTATTTAGAAAAGGCAGGTTTTTGAGTATTCATGTATGGTTTCTGGTTTATCTAGTCTTTTTATACTGCCCAACTGACACAAAGAACTAGGTGGTGAACAATACAATTACAAATTTTCAGAAACAGAAAAGAACTAGAATAGTGACATGATAGAAACACACTCACTAAGAGGGATAGAATGCTGATAATACCACTGTGTTAGTTCCAACGTTTATGGATATAGCTGAGATCAAGTTGAAAATATAGAGTTGTTTCTCTTTAATTTCTTATTGGGTGATTACTCGTCATTTCAAACTAAACAGTGACAAAAACCAAATTTCTTTTGGTTTGAACTAGGGAAATTATTACTCATGAAACCTCCTTTACTGTGAATAACATGAATTATAGACTGGAATCTTCATTGAAAATCTTGGGTATTATTCTAGATCAGAATCTTACTGTGGAATATTAGGTAAACAGCCTTATTAAAAAAAACTGGTTTTAGATTATGCACAATCTTGGAGGAATTTGGAAGTATTTTCACTTGGATAAATTTCAAACGTTGGCTAAGGCACTATTACTGTCAAATCTGGACTAGTGTCACATTGTTTATCTAGGCCGTTCTAAAAATGTGTAAAGATTCGTTACAAACTAATTTGTTCACTCAACAGTTGCATTGGCTACCTATGGAAGCTAGAATTCACTTTAAATTATATTGCATGGTCTTTAAAATAATTCAGAGAATTGCTCTACCCTACATGTAGGTTTGATTAAAACTTTACATTCAAGATATGGGACATGGAACAAACTGAAATTGGCATTCCCCACATGTAAGTGCATGAAATCTTCTAAATCTTTCTCTGCAAAACTTTTCTTATCTAGCAGCTAAGCTGTGGAATACATTACCATCATATGGGTCTGCGATGATCAACTATGCTGCCTTTCGAACTTTTATTAAGACTAAATTGTTTAAGAAACATGTGCTATCCAAGCAGTCAAAAACTGTGCTTTGTTTATCTGGCTAATTTTATTTTGATATTCTTTTTATATTGTTTGGATTAACTTGTTTTAATTTGAGTTCATAACTCCTAGAACAATTGTTTCTAGTTTTTTATGTAATCCGCCTCGAACTAATTGTGGTGTGGGTGGACTAGAAAAATTGGATAATGTAATGTATACTTGAAACAGATATAACTTTGTACAGCAGCATTTGGAGAAGGTGCATAAGCAGAAATGTTGCTTTTATAAAACAAATGCACCACATAGGCACCCTTTTATAAAATTACCCCCATAAGTCTGCTTCAGACACTACTTAATATTGGTGAACATTTTATAGACCCAGGATAATTATAGTTGAGGGAGATGAAGCTCAGCCCTGAAATAGGCCATCCTTTTGTTGAAATGCAATGAATAATTGGGACTTCAATGAGAAAAGGTGTCTGTATAATACAGAAAACATCTATTTGGCCCAGTTATTCAACCCTATTGATCTTCCCTTTCCAGATCTTTAACACATCGCTTTGAGAAACGTCTTAATTTGCTAATTACTGTTACTTTGCAAGGCTGTGCTATTCAAAGTTTTATTGATAACATGTTTTGAAAAATGTGGCCTAGATATTACATTAGTGATATTGAAGTTTTGGCTGTAATCTATGGCACCAGAATAGCTTAGCTATGTCTGAAACATACATCTTTATAATGCATTATGTTCCAATCGTTATTCACAGTAGCTTCTTAATTCTTATTCTTCTTTTGCAATTAACCCAAGCTCTAAAGAAGACTTTCACTTTACAATGATTGGGTTCTTCAGTGACTGGCTTTTATGATACCAGGGTTTTGTTTTTCCTTAAACTCTGGGGTATTATCCATTAAGCACCCAATACTTTAAATACACATAAGAACATAAGCGTTTCCATACTGGGACAAACCAAGGGTCCATCAAGCCCAGTATCCTGTTTTAAACAGTGGCCAATCCAGGTCACAAGTACCTGGCAAGATCCCAAAAGAGTAAAACAGATTTTATGCTGCTTATCCTAGGAATAAGCAGTGGATTTCCTCAAGTCAACCTTAATAATGGCTTATGGACTTTTCTTTTAGGAAATTATCCAAACCTTTTTTTAAACCCTGCTACGCTGCTTTTACCATATTTTCTGGCAATGAATTCCAGAGTTTAATTGCACATTAAGTGAAGAAATATTTTCTCTAGTTTGTTTTAAATTTACTACTTAGTAGCTTCATTGCATTGCATTGCATGCCCACTAGTCCTAGTATTTTTGGAAAGAGTAAACAAGTGATTCACGTCTACCTGTTCCACTCCTATCATATCTCGTCTCGGCCATCTTCACTCCAAGCTGAAGAACCCTAGCTACTTTAGCCTTTCCTCATAGGGAAGTTGTCCCATCCTCGTTATCATTTTCATCTTCCTTCTCTGTACCTTTTCTAATTCTGCTATATCTTTTTTAAGATGAGGTGACCAGAATTGCACACAGTATTTGAGATGCAGTTGCACCAAGGAGCAATACAAAGGCATTATAACAATCTCATTTTTGTTTTCCATTCCTTTCCTAATAATTCCTTACATTATATTTGTTTTCTTAGCCACCGCTACACGTTGAGCAGAGGATTTCAACGTATCATCAACGATGACACCTAGATCATTTTCCTGAGCAGTGACTCCTAATATTTAACTTTGAATCACATAGCTATAGTTTGGGTTCCTCTTTTCCACATGCATCACTTTGCACTTGCTCACATAAACGTCATCTGCCATTTGGATGCTCAGTCTTGTAAGGTCTTCGATGTTCAGTCTTGTAAGGTCTTCTTGCAATTTTTCACAGTCCAATCCTCTTGTGATTTAACAACTTTGTGTCATCAGCAAATTTAATTACCTCACTAGTTATTCCCATCTCTAAACATTTATAAATATGTTAAAAAGCAGTAGTTCCAGCACAGACCTCTGGGGAACCCCACTGTCTACCCTTCTCCATTGAGAATACTGACCATTTAACCCTACTCTCTGATCCCTATCTTTTAATCTTTTCTTAATCTATAATAGGACATTACCTCCTATCCCATGACTTTCTTATTTCTTCAGAAGTCTTTCATGAGGTACTTTGTCAAATGCCTTTTGAAAATCCAGATACACAATATCAACCAGCTCACCTTTATCCACATATTTATTCATCCCTTCAAAGAAATGTAGTAGATTGGAGAGGCAAGATTTCCCTAGACTAAAACCATGTTGGCTTTGTCTCCTTAATCTACGCTTGTGTATATGCTCTGTAATTTTAATCTTTATAATAGTCTCTACCATTTTGCTTGACATAAATGTCAGGCTCACCAGTTTATAATTTACCAGATCACCTCTGGAACCCTTTTTAAAAATTGGCATTACATTGTCCAGCCTCCAATCTTCTAGTACCATGCTTGAATTTAAAGGTAAATTACATATTACTAACAATAGCTTTGCAAGTTCATTTTTCAATTCTATCAGTACTCTGGAAACCTTTTAAAAAATTGGCATTACATTGACCAGCCTCCAATCTTCCAGTACCATGCATGATTTTAAAGATAAATTACATATTACTAAAAATAGCTTTGCAAGTTCATTTTTCAATTCTATCAGTACTCTGGAAACCTTTTAAAAAATTGGCATTACATTGACCAGCCTCCAATCTTCTAGTACCATGAATGATTTTAAAGATAAATTACATATTACTAACAATAGTTTTGCAAGTTCATTTTTCAATTCTATCAGTACTCTGGGATGTATATCATCCAGTCCAGGTGATTTGCTACTTTTCAGTTTGGCAAATTGCCCCATTTTATCTTCCAGGTTTATAGAGATTTGTTTCAATGTTTCTGACTTATCAGCATTGAATACCATTTCTGGCACTGGCCATTTCTGGCAAAGAATTAATTCAGTCTCTCCGCTATGGCCTTGTCTCCCCTGAGTGTCCCTTTTACCCCTCGGTCATCTATCAGTCCAACTGATTCTTTTACCAACTTCTTGCTTCAAATATACCTAAAAAAGATTTTACTATGTGTTTTTGTCTGCAACGCAATCTTCTTTTCAAAGTCTCTCTTTGTCTTCCTTGCTACTATTTGGGTTTATTATCTTGATAATGCCACTGAAAATCCATGAATGCCCCCAGGCAACACTACATATCCAGATAAAAAGGTCCTGCTTTCAGGATAATAGCCTTGAATATCAGGACCAGTATAATTACAGCTATATTTTAAGGTAGGACGCTAGGATGCTTGTAATAGTCACATTGATCCCAAAGAAAAAGAAAACTGGATTCTTTTCAAGGTATGAACCTCATAGCAGCAGCCCAAAGTCCTTTGGAGACATTTAGGCCCATCCTTAAAAGAGATACTTGATTTTGCATGATCATTTCACAACATCTTTGGATAATCAATATATTGATCCCATAAAACCAGGCAAAACATGAAAAATTCTGACTACATATCAGAAAAGGAAACCAGAAGGAAATAAAATAATTGAGAGTATTATTATTATTATTTGTAGCATTTTATCCCACATTTTCTCACCAATTTGCAGGCTCAATGTGGCTTACATTTGCCGTAATGGCAATTGCCATTTCCGGTTAACAGAGTTACATATGGTATTACATTAGGATGCATACATACATGGTAAAGAAGAATACATTATGGTATTGCATATAGGTTCCTGAGTGATAGATTGGATTGTAACATACGTTAGGTCATCAACTATAGGGAAATCATTTCTGACATGAGGATTAAAGTGGTAGTGCTTATTCGTTGATAGCAATGTGGTTGGTCAGTCAGTAATAAGAGTTCGGTTTTGTCTAGTTCATGTTCAGTCTTATTATTTAGTATTTAGGATAGATGTTTATGGTATGCCTTCTTGAACAGGTCAGTTTTCAGTAGCTTCCAGAAGGTAGTTAGGTCTTGCGTTGTTTTTATGTCCTTCGGTAGTGCGTTCTATAGTTGTGTGCAAACGTAGGAGTACAAGTGAAAGGTAATATAAAGACAGATATTTTTCCTGGAAAGGAACCCTGATGATCTGCCTCACTTACTTCATCTCTACATTCACAACACCAGTTTTTCAGGAACTGTCCATTTATCCTTTAAAACTTAACACCATTTTTATTTCATAGTGATGTCAGGCTCCAGGCTCGTGTTCTTGTGTCATAAGCACTTTTGACCATATGAACAAAGCAATCCAGCATACCTACTATCCCTTTTTCACCAGACCGGTCAGCAAGCTGTTGACCTGCCTTGTTAAAATAATACTAATGGCACTGTTATTTTGGATCTTACTTACTTCCATCTAATAACTTTTGAAAGATTTTAAACATTTCTGTAAAGCAAGACTCTTACTAACTGTGGTAAACTGAAGAGCTGGTACTTGTCATTAGTATTAATGCTTGGTCAAACCCTTTCAAAGGGGAACAGAATACTATATCTTAACCAACTTTAGGCACACAGTACTGAGTCCAGTATGAATCTCACATTTGTTTTTTAATTAAAGGTGCACAGCACCTAATACTGGATGACAGGGATAACTTTTTTTTTCAAATTTTGAAGAACATGGATTAGGTCCCTGCAACAGGAAAGAAGATATGGGGAGGGATATTAGCCACTGGGTTCAACTAGATAGTATTTTCTTACTAATGCTAACCTTTAGCTCAGCTGAGTCCTGGAATGGAGTCATAAGGTTAAAAGAACAGTCTTTTTTCTCTATATGTATTGTGACATAGAGATGGTGGGAGGCATCTATAATCCTTCCCTGGCAGCAGTCCCTATCCTAGGAAAGAGTCTCCCAAGCCAACATACCCTCTTCCCAAAGCACAGAGGAGGAAGCCTTTTTATCCTTGGGAGGAGGAGGGAAGAAGCTGGGCTCCATTTCAAGGTAGGCAGAAAGTGCTGACTGGAGTTCTTGGACCCAGGGGAAGGGAAAGGTAGCGAGTTTCCCTGGCAAACACCACCACTACAGTCTCCACCCCCAAGTAATTGACTGCTTCTGGGGAGTTCCAGGAAGTCACTTGGGGTCTTTTACTAAGCAGAGGTAGTGTTTTTAGCTCGCAGTAGAAATCAGCTGGCAGTTAACGCCGAGACGCCCATTATATTCCTATGGAATTTACCATCAGCTGATTTCTACCGCGAGCTAAAAATGCTACCGTGGCTTTGTAAAAGATCCCCTCAGAGCCTTTCATAAAGCAAAACCTCAGTGCTGAGGAAGAGATGGAATGGCTGCCCTCCCTGCAGCCTAGCCCTGAACAAGAGAGGGATTTCTGTTAATGAAATGGACACATCTTAGACAAGGTACCTTTTTGATTATATAAAGGAGTAGTAAACTTCCTGCACCCCGCTAGAATGGTTATTTGGGCTGGCAAACACAGCGTTTATAAAACATAGGAGGGAAGGGCAGGGTGCTACAGCTCCAGCTGTGCCACATGCACTGGTTCTCCTTGTATTAGAATTCTGGAGCTGCCTGGGAGGTACATGCAAACTTGTTGGACTGAAATACAGCCTGTATTGTGGAAACAGAATTAGAAAGAAAGGGGATGTTTTTTTTTTCTGGGGGGTTTTTTTGGTCAGAAGTTGGACAGATACCTGTAAGCCTGGCTGATACGTTTCAAAGACTGGGACTGCTGTGGTTTGTTTGCAGGGCTTTCACCCTGGGACTGTAGGCAGGAATACTTTAACAAGGACAGATTTAAACGTAGCCAAGCACCTGCAATTCTGTGGATGGACATGTATTATGAATTTAATTTATTTTGAGTCTTTGAGGAATAAACGTTGGCATCGTGGAGCTACACAGTAATGACAATTTTACTGGACCTACTGAATTGTGACTCACATGCTGAAATTCTGACTACGTTGACACAAGGACGAGCAAATGCAGAGAATGTTGCTTAGGATACTTTATTGTAGGCACCAGACACACTTGAGCTGATACGAGATGTGTTTTGGTGGACACAATCTCCTGCCTCAGGGGTCACCAAATTTTTTTGAAAAACAAAGATTACTCTTGTGACTGGTACAGAAAGAAGCTGGGCACAGCAACAGTATCAAAGAATAAGATGCCAACAGAACACAGGGCGGAATCTCAGCCTCGTTGACTATTTTTTTTTCTGCCATTTGCATCTTTGTTTTTCCAACTACTTAACCAACTTCTCATAGTTTTTCCAAATATTGTTCTCTGTCTTCCTCTTTCTTCAATTTCTTGATGGTGAATCTCTTTATCCTTACCGTATCAACTACTCCTTTCAACAATCATAGCAGCCTATCGAAATATCTCCTCTCACTTGTCTCCACTACTATTCTCCTTTCTCCCAGTGTTCTCTTCTAGCTAATGACTCCTTAGGTATTCTCTCATCTTGACAAAGTTAGTTTTCTGAAGTTTAAGACCCTCACTTTTGAATGGGCTCTTTCCACACCATCTAGTGATGACTGGAGCCAAGAAAATCACCCACTCTAAAATCAGAAACACTCTCCTCATTTGTAAGCACCAGGCCCAGTATGGTCTCCTCCTGTGTGGGTTCCATTATCAGTTACTGGAACAGTTCTCCCTGTAGAGAATCCAAGATCCCCTTACTTCTAGAAGACACCACAAAAGGACGGTCCAATTAACATCTGACATATTGAAATCACCTATTAGTAGTACTTCCCCTCTCATAGCTGTATCATGAATGTCTTTAATGAAATTTCTGTTCCCTGCTTCTGCCTATGGAGGTCTGTACATCTCACCAATGTAAATAAATGTACCATTCCCTCTTCCTTGCTTTATAAGTCCTGCTAAATTTGAACTTATAGTGCCACTTCTGCTTCCTTCCTTCCCAGTGGCGTAGACTCAGGTGGGCTTGGGTGGGCCAGGGCCCACCCATTTATGGCTCAAGTCCACCCAACAGTAGCACATGTTTAGTGGTAACTGGTGGGAATCCCAGGCTCCGCCAGCTGAAGATACCCCCTGATGGTAACAAAAACGCTACTCTCCACAACACTGGCACCTGCGCATGCTCAGTTTTCAGTGCATTCCTGCTGCCAGGGTGGAAAGAAGTGTTTTCCCACCAGCTGAGATAATTTTTTTTTTGGGGGGGGGGGAGAACACTTGGTGCCCACCCAAATCTTGCCTAGGCCCACCCAAAATCTGTTGTCTGGCTACGCCCCTGTTTCCTACCCTATCCTTCCTGAATAGAATATAGCCTGGTATAAATATATCCATCATAAACCATTAGGTTTAACTAGATCCAGAACCACTAGATTCAGAACTTTATTTCCCATACTATGGACATTAATATACATAGTGTTGTATTTTCCAAGCACTTAGACTCACAAACTTGCATAGTAACCTATAGAACTCTGTAAGTCTAAGTGCTTGGAAAATGAGCCCCACAGCTTTCCAGATGTTGCCATTTCCCCCCTATATCAATAGAGGTATTTAATGTTTTATTTAGGTGAAAGCTTTTATTTACCTGGAGGCATTGTTTATCCATTCCTAGCAAAACAACTTATCTTTAATGACAAACAAATGACATCATGTAGATAGATGGTCAAAACAGATATCACATCAAACAGTTGAAATGGACCTCACTGAGCTAGATATCAATTGGTCAGAAACAGTTGATAAAACACAAGACCGACAAATGTGGAAGATGTGTCTGTCTGTTGCATGCACAATTGGCTTAAGAAATAATAATAATAATAAATCATATGAATATAGAAAATAAAAGCAAGTGAACAATGTAATGCTGTGATTGCTCTTTGTCATGAACAAATTAGGACCTGTGTTAATTTTAACACACTTTAATACAAGTTATGTGCTTATTTAGTACATACTGTAAGCCCCATTGAGAATACAGAGCCTTGCATTAAATAACTCACATTAATGGATGATAATACATGGTAACATAGTAGATGATGGCAGATAAAGACCTGCATGGTCCATCCAGTCTGCCCAACAAGATAAACTCATAGCATATGATATGATGTAATATAACATATACATAATTGATCTTGATCTGTCCTTCCTGATTTTGGGACACAGACCACAGAAGTCTGCCAAACACTAGCTTTAATTCCCAACTACCGGAGTTGTTTTCGATGCCCACTCTAACCCATCCAGGTCCATATTGCCATAATTGAGACACAGACCATAGAAGTCTGCCTGGCACTGGCCTAACGTCCCAACTATTGGAGTTGCTGTCTAAGCATCACTAAGGGCCCTTTTACAAAGGCACATAAGGGCTTACACGCATGCAGAGCATATCAAATCGGCATTACCGCCCAGCTAGCGCGTGCACCTGGCGGTAATTCCGAGTTTGGCATGCACCAAAAACATGCGGTAGAAAATAATTTTGTATTTTCTCATGCAGGGACAGTGGCGTTCCTAGGTTGGCTGCCACCCTGGACGAATCGCCGCTGCGCACCCCCCCAGGTGCAGCGGCGTCTGTCCCCCCCAGGGTGCAGCATGACACCCCCCTGGCGCATCAACCCCCCCCCCCCGACGCATCAAGCCCCACCCCCCCACGGGTGCATTCTTGGCTGCTGGAGGGTGCAGAGAGCAGCTGTGTGCCTGTCGGCTCCACTGGCTCCCTGCTCCCTCTGCCCCGGAACAGGAAGTAACCTGTTCCGGGGCAGAGGGAGCAGGGAACCAGCGGACCCGACAGGCAAGTGGCTGCTCTCTACACCCCTCCAGCAGCATGCACCCGGGGCGGACCGCCCCCACCGCCCCGCCCTTGCTACACCACTGCACAGG
This sequence comes from Microcaecilia unicolor, assembly GCF_901765095.1. Classification (NCBI taxonomy): domain Eukaryota; kingdom Metazoa; phylum Chordata; class Amphibia; order Gymnophiona; family Siphonopidae; genus Microcaecilia; species Microcaecilia unicolor. The sequence continues at coordinate 165,883 of NW_021963062.1, read as the reverse complement.
GGCGTTCCCGTCGGTAACTGGCAGTTGGCGCACGCTGGATGGTTACCACACCGGTAACATGTGAGCCCTTACCGCTAAGTCAATGTGTGGCATTAAGGGCTCAGGCCATAAATAGACGCGCACTGGTTTTTATTTTGATGCACGTCTATTTTCTGCCCCCGCAAACCTTTTTTTCCAGATGCGCTGGAGAAATGGTCCGCGCTTCTAATACATTTGCCCACACTACCACAGGCCACCTTTTGGTGCGCCTTTGTAAAAGAGCCCCTTAGTTTTGTTTTGATTCCATTCTCTTTCCATATAAGAATTCTGTGTGTTTATCCCATGCATTCTTGAATTCTGTTACTGTTTGTGTCTCTACCACCTCCTGCGGGAGGGCATTCCAGGATTCCACCACCCTCTCTGTGAAAATTACTTCCTCATATTAAGTTGACCCCCCCCCCCCAACAACCTTTGTTCGTGTCCTCTAGTTATATTGTTTCCCCATCTCTGGAAAATATGTTTGTATATTAATGTGTATTAATGCTTATTAACACATTACCATAGGTCAGTAATTAAGGCTATAATTTTTTTTCCCTTACGGTAGACACTACATGCACAAATCTTCCATGTTTCCCAATGACTTTATTGAAATTTTTCAAACTGCATCATTTCTCTACTGGTAATCCTTATATTATTAAAGAAATACGTAAACTATAGAGTTATAGTTAATGTGGATTCAAGAGTGCATGGTCTTCTGGGATTGCTTTCTCCTGTAGAAATAGCTATATCAGTGAAAACTGATAATAATAATATAATATAATTCTTGCCTCAGTTACTAGTGCTGGTAGGGCATGAGCAGTCCCATCTGTGCAGTCTGATCTACATTGGCTCACTTCCTCAGCGATCCAATGTAACCCCCAAATAAAGAAAATCTTATCCACTATTCAATACTGGCAACTTGAAATAGAGAACAGAGCGTTTGTAACCTTCTTTCAAACAGCAAAGGAAATTGTCAAATTGGACAGAGAACGATGCTACAACCTGTCCAGAGGAACCTAGGAGCAAAATCAGCGGGAAAGCCGTCCTTATCTGTGGACCAACTAGACCATGTAGCTTGACAGAGCAGTCCGGCATCGGTGGACGCAGATCGGCAAAGCAATCAAACATTGGCAAACCACAGACACTCCAGCCCAGAAGGACGGCGTAGTCTCACCCTCACCATGCTCGGTGACGACCAGCTGAGGAGTCAGCACAGCGGCGCGCCCCAAGGTTGCGGGAACACTGGATGCAGATGAACCATGAAAGGTGAGCTGCTATTCAGGGCCAGAGTCCGCGACATGCGAGAGCCCAGTTCTGGGTGGCCCACCACCTGTACTGCAAGCACCCTACATAAAGTTGCAGGCACCCTATTTGGAGCTGCACAACCTACCATTGAAGAACGGCAGCACAGAACCAAGACCTCTCACCTGGGGGTGATGCAGCAAGTATGTTCCCTCTACGCTGCTCATCTTGGCTTCCATGATTAGCCACAGCGTCCTCCACTCTCTGAGCAAGAACTTCCACTGCTCATTTATCTCTTAGATGTGGCTGTTACTGAAGGACATTTCTCAATGCTCTGGGTATAGTTTTTATGTACTAGCTACCTCTCTTTTATCTGATCATTCTCACTGATGCAGGCAAACCCCAGCCAAGGTAATTAAAAAAAAGCCCCATGCAACACACAAACACAAGCACCTCAGAGCCCAAACACACATATATTCACACCCAAACACCCCCAAGCCAGATGTAACCCCCAAAAATGACCAACCTAAGGGCATGGATCTTCTACTATACAATAACAATGTGGATAATGGGGATATCAGCAACAACTCCAACCTAATGGAAGAAAATACCAGTATACATCACAGGAAGAAAACTCCCACTCCAGCAACTGGAAGAGCTCAATCTCCACCTAAACGACGCAGTGGCCAAACAAACAACCAGCAACATGAAACCAAACATGAACAACATCCAACAAAACCACAACAACAAAACAGGCAGACCACAGAGACAACTACAAACTGTTAAAAACACCAACATTAAACACGACATGTATGTCCCAATACAAATAGGTTACATAAAAATGAGATTGGCAGTAAATAAGATAACACTATTAAGAGACTGGATAGAAACAACTCGGACTACTTCTCATAACTGAAACATGACTGCACCTTGAAGATGACCCTGCAATACTAGACCTATGCCCACCAGGATACAAAATAATGCATATCAACAGAACCAAAAGAAGGGAAGGAGGCATTGAAATAATATACAAATCCTCCTTCACAGCAGAAGGTGTCACTAAACACATCCTCAACAATCGAAATCCTGGCATGCAAAATCACTGATAAAACATTAACTGACCAACTATGCATGGCATTATTCTACTGCCCTCCAGGAAGATGATTTCACGGACTTCGTATCAAACATCTGCACCAATCACCCAAATGTCCTACTAATAGATGACATAAACCTGTACCTAGAAAAAACAAATTGACACAAACACCAGAACACTAATGAACTTCATAAACCAATGGAGCTTCAAAACAGCATAAGGAATCTCATCGCATACAAAAGGACACCAATTAGATATACTGGCCCACAGATTCTCAATGAGTAACATCTACATATTCACAAACCACACATGGGAAGAGGTACCATGGTCAGAACACAGCAAGCTCACTTCCACACTACAATGGAAAGAAAAAGGCAAGAAAAGAGAGCCAAGAACTCAACAGACATTCACAACCAGAGGAAAAGTAGACAACCACACATTCTGGACAACAACAATAAATGAACTCAACATACCACCTGAGGATAAACACTTCATGAAAAATTGGGATGAAACAAGTGAAAACACACTAAACAAAATAGCACTACTCAAAACAAAAATCACAAAACAACCATGTCCCTGGTTTAATGACAAACTACTACACATGAAGGAACTCTGTAGGAAACTCGAAAGAACATGGGCCAAAAACAAAACAGATGCAAACAAAACCATATGGAGAAAAGCCATAAGAACATACACAAACAGCATAAAGAAAGCGAAAGCAGAACACTACAGTACATATATGAACCTCGACCAGACCAATACGAAAAAAATATTCAAACTCATGAACAAACTACTGAAAACCCAGAACATATTGGTGACAACTGAAACACCACCAACTGCAGACGAGCTTGCATAATACTTGAAAAATAAAATAAATACAAGATCAAACCTTGCAAAACCACAAATAAATGCCACAGACTACCTACAGGATTGTGAAACACACGACAACCACCCCACAGCAGATAGAATATGGACCATGTTCAAACCACCTCAAGTAGGCACAGTAACGGCACTATTGACAAAATATGTGCATGCATACTGCCTATTTGACAAATGCCCCAACTACTTGATGAAAAACCCACCAGAATAGTTCATTGAATACCTCACCAAACAAATCACATACATGTTTGAAAGAGGTCAATTTCTAACAAAGGAGACATAGTACTCACACCTATCCCCAAAAACACTACCAGCAAGATCAGCAATATCACAAATTACAGACCAGTAGCCTCAATACCACTACTGACCAAAATTATGGAAGGTCTAGTAACACAGCAACTAACAGAATACTTGACAAAATTCTCAATTCTTCATAAATCCCAATCAGGTTTAAGACCGCAACACAGCACTGAAACGGTCATAACCACCTGATAACAAAACTCAGAAGCATACTATGCCAAGGAGAAAATGTATTACTACTACAATTTGACATGTCAAGAGCGTTCAACCTAGTAGACTACACCACACTAATGACACTGCTCGACAACATAGGAATCAGCGGTGCAGTGGCAACATGGTTCAATGGCTTCCTAAAGACCAGATCCTACGCTGTAAAGATGTCCAACCAAACATCAGCCTCATGGATCTCTGAGTGCAGGGTACCACAGGGATCGCCAATATCACCAATACTGTTCAATGTAATAATGGCACCAATCGGAAAAAAACTGGAATTAATGGGTTTCAACCCATCTATATATGCAGATGATGTCACCATCTTCATACCTTTCCAAAACAATGTCACAAACATACAGGACAAAATAAAAAAAAAAGGATTGGACCTCATGGAAGAATGGGCAACAACTTTCAAACTCAAACTGAATAGAGACAAAACCAAATTCCTAGTATTATCTAGCCCACAAAACCCCGCATTCTACCAAAAATTCACAATCAACCAACAAACACACCACATCGAAACACAACTTAAAATACTAACAATCATTCTCAACAAACGCCTAACACTGGACAATCAAATATCAGCAGTAACATCAAAATGCTTCAGAACACTATGGAAACTGAGAAGAATAAGAGACTATTACCCTAAGCAATCTTTCCAGATACTGGTCCAATCAACAATACTATCACACCTAGACTACTGCAATACAGCATACATAGGGTGCAAGGAAAACACACTAAAATCACAGCAAACAGTCCAAAACATAGCAGCAAGACTGATTTTCAAGACATCGAAAAATGAAACAGCAACCCCACTGCTTGAAACACTACATTGGCTACCAGTTAAGGCAATAATATTTTTCATAAACGAGCACCTTAATCTTCAAGATACTATTTGGAATGGCACCCAAATATATGCTTAACATGAGTGAACTATCCTCAAGAAATGCCTGCCCAGAAAACAGAAACTACCTACTCCTACATCTACCCAACTGCTAAAACACCATCTACAAAACTATCTACACAGCAAGATTTAGCCATCTGGGTTTCAAATGGTGGAACTCGATACCAAAAACCATAAGAAGCATCACAAATCTCCCCCAATTCAGAAAAGAAATGAAAACCTACCTCTTCAAAAAATTCTAAAGCTAATCACAAAGATATCATCACCTTCCTTTCAAATCTACTTCAAAAACTATATGAATAAATATCGCCAAAACTCTACAGTTTATTTATGTATTTACTTGTTACGTTTGTACTCCACACTTTCCCACTCATAGCAGGTTCAATGCGGCTCACATAGTAGTAAGATTAAAAAATATAATGGAAAGAATAAAGTCTAAGCTTAACAGAGTAAAGGAGATGTGTAGATAGGTAACATTGTAAGGGAGAAGGGTATAAGAGGTAGGAGGAGGAGCTAGTTTTAGGTGATAGGATTGGAGGAGGTGCGGTCTGAGACATTGACATTGTCACAGGGTCAGGTGAAGAATAGGTGGGTACATAAAGTTAGTTCGTGGTGTTCGGATAAGCTTCCTTGAATAGATGGGTTGAACACAAAAGCTACCACTACTTTTTCCACTTCAAATCTCTCTGCAAAAACTCTATGAATAACCACATGAACTATAGATGCCCTCGCCACATTGCACAACACTATTGTAACTCCACCAAAATGTAAATTGTAAGCCACTTTGAACCAAAACTTGGTTTTGGATAATAGTGGGATACAAGAATGCATAAATAAATATTAAGCTTGACCGAAGCAATAATTTTTTTTCTCATGTAGATAGTTACCTTTACCATGAGCTCCTCTTTAATCACTGCTGAGTTAGGTCAGTATTCCTCAGTCTCTGATACATTATGGCTGCTGGTTTCAGCAGGATCCTGAGGTTAAAAAGTGTCTCAAAAGCAGCCCTGGCTGCAGATCAGAATAAAAAGCTTCCTTGGTGTTCAGACCAATAAATAAATTAGGAATGCTTTAAGCTCTGCATGATAAAAGGAATGGAAAGTGGGGCAGAGAAAGAGCAACCTTTGTAAGGAGCCGTGCCTGGGGCTAAGAAGAATGAGAAATTCATTGTGTATTTCTGAGCCTGGTTCTGCAGCTCTACAAAGAGTTGGTGACTGAGGTTTTCCATTGCCTTGGGATACTAGGATTTGAATTTATATAATGATGTGATGGCCAAGAATGTGCTAAATAAATCCTATCTCAGGAAGTTACATCTTCAAGTTGCAACTCTGAGCAAGATAGAAACATTGACATGATGAGTTTGCAGCCAGCAGGGATGTGATTTGACCTCATATGCTGAACTTATCTGATTTAGAGATGCAGACCATTTTTAATACCGTAACTACATAAAATAATGGAATAAAAATGTAACAGAAATGAACCAGGCAGTGATGGTGCATAAGTAGTTATTTGCAGATGAAGATGAGCACCAAATTTAAAACTGGTAGCATGTGTCCTTTTGGAGATAAGAAAGAGTGAAACTTAAATAAGTGGCTGCCTGGGTTATAATCACCGTTACTTTGCCCTAGACATTTCTCAAACATTTTGGTTACCAGTAGCTGTGGAGTGCACGCAGTAAGAGAGATTTATATTTTTATCAGATTTAGTTTCTTTCTGCTTGTTTATGACTCAGAAAATATAGAAGCAGCCATGCTTTCTTTTGGAAGATACTACTGCATATTTTAAGATAGTAATCCACATACAGCTGCATAAAGAGATGGAAATTAGCTGCTTGACATATTATTTAAAACAATGAACTTGTTCCCAACTTCCTGGTAATTGCTAATGATTTTCTACTGTCTTTCTCATAGTACAGTCATCCTTTGGCATTTTATGTGTTTGGACATTGTGAGAACAGGGAAGCCATTTTCCCTCGGGTACAAGGGGAGTCTGAAAATTGCCTACCCTTAACTCGATTAAAAGTATGCACATGGCATGTACATACCTTGACTGTGTTTCAAATCTATGTGCACACTTTTTCACATAAAGAACAGCTGCAGCTGCATTGAGCCTATGGTAATGTTCAAAAGGAAAGTATGCAACACCTATAGTGATGTATTTATGATGCATCTTGATTTCTACTGTTTTTGTATTTTTGTTTATTGCATGCTTTATGAATGTTTTTATTGTAATCTATAGGTAAAAAGGGCCTACAGTCTGCATAAATGGGAGCAGTTAGAAAATTACTCCCATAGTTCATTGGTCCCAAATCTGTCCTCGTTTCCAAAGAATGTGCCGTTGATAGAACGGAGTGAATGATCCCGTACTCTTGTCACGTCTGTGGCCGTGACCACCCTCAGCCTTACCTTCTTTCTGGGGGTCAGCAGCTCTGCTGGCTTCTGTCTGTGTTTGTGTTAGTCTTGTCTCTAGTCTCTAGTCTTTGCGCTGATTATCTCACTAGACCTCACCTGTGTGGGCTTTGTCTCCCTGCTTGGCCAGTTTCCAAGATGGCTTCCATCTGTTCTGTTCCAGTTTCCAAGATGGCCCCTCTCTGTCTTTTCTGTGGGCTCACTTCCTATGTGTGTCAAGCCTCTCTTTGGGGTCAGTGTACTTCCTGCTTCTGTCCTGCTGCTGGTGACTCATTAGTGAGAGCCTTCATAAGGAAGTGCTGTGCTTGCAGTCAGGGCCTTTGCATAAGTGTTATGCTCTTAGGCCAGGTCAGGTTAGTAAGTGTCTGCTGCACTACTGCTTAGCCTCTCTCTGGGTTACTGCCCAGCTTCTTTCTGTGTCTGTGTGTTTGTGTCTGTTGTCCTTCCGTGGAGGGTCTTCCCTGCCACTGTCTGTCTGTGGATTGCGGGTCCTTCCTGGCTTACCCTGAGTTGGGATGAAGCCTCTGTCTGTGGACTGCGGGTCCTTCCTGGCTTACCCTGTGTTTGGGGTGAAGCCTCTGTTCCTGGCTTACCCTGTGTTTGGGGTGAAGCCTCTGCTCCAGGCTTACCCTGTGTTGGGGTGAAGCCTCTGTCCCTGGCTTACCCTAGGTTGGGGTGAAGCCCTTGTCCGGGTTGGTTCTCTGTCTGTATGTGAAGTCTCAGCCTTTGTGAGTTTCCCAGACAGTGTGTGGAACGGCTGTGGCTTCAGACCCTTGGCCTGTATTCCTGGTTTACTCTGTTTGCTCTGCTGCCTGCCCAAGACCCTTGGCCTGTTCTTCCTGGTTACTCTGTTCGCTGTGCTGCCTGCCCAAGACCCTTGGCCTGTTCTTCCTGGTTACGCTGTTCGCTGTGCTGCCTGCCCAAGACCCTTGGCCTGTTCTTCCTGGTTACTCTGTTCGCTGTGCTGCCTGCCCAAGACCCTTGGCCTGTTATTCCTGGTTTGCTCTCTTTACCCTGAGTCCTGCCTTGCCTAGCCTGTGTGCCTACCCTGCTTGTATATCCTGTGTGTATATCCTGAATCCTGTATCTGTCTAGCTAGTGTGTATTTCCTGGGTGATTATTCCTGTATCTTGTCTCCTCCTAGCTAGAGGGTTTTCCCTGTGGGTATTCTCGGATCCCCATTCTGCCTAGTGTGTATGCTGCTCTTGTCCTTGCTCCTGCTAAGCTTCTGTACGCCTTGTGTTCCTTGGTCTGTCTTCTGGGTCTTGCTAGTGGCTGTGCAGCACACTGTCTGTGTTTAGTTCCTAGTCTAGTCTCCCTCATGTTTCCTAGACCCAGGGTGGGTCCTCTGGATCTACAGTTCCTGCCTTATCCTGCAAGTCCTGCCGGCCACCTGCACTTCGGAGCTCAACTCCGGAGGAACGGTGGCTAAGTGCAGGTGAAGCTGTTCCTGTTTCATCTGTTCTAGTTGCCTGCCTTGTACTACTCCAGTCCAGAGTTCCAGTACTGCTCTTCTGTGTTTCCAGTCCCGAGGTGGTCTTGCCTGCTGCTGCCGCTCCTCGGCAGGGGCCCAAGGGCTCACGAACTCCAGTCCTGCCTCGAGGACCTGACAGAATGCCAAGGCCCTCGAGAACGCGACAACTCTCCAGTACGTTCACTCTGTTCTATCAATGATGATTGCCTTGTTCTACCTAGTCATAAACTAGTTCACCTGGAATCAACCAGGCATTGTGCTTTCTTATTTTGCTGCCTCTTTCCTCTGGAATTCCCTGCCTTTATCTATCAGAGCGAAACTCTCTTTGAAAAAATTCAAAGCTGCTTTGAACACTTGGATTTTTCGTTCTGCTTTTGACGTAACTTAGGTGGATGCAAGTCCAAACAATCACTGGATTTATTTTTATATTTCCCTTTCCCGTTCTCCTTTACCCTTATTCCTCCACCCCTAACCCTACTTTCTAGCTTTTATTAGTTGTTCCACAGTATTTTATGTCACGATTGTGGTCGTGACCCCTCTCAGACTCACCTTATTTCCGGCGGTCAGCTTCTGAGCTGGCTTCTGTCTGTTCATCCTGAGTTAGTTCTGTCTCTGTCTCTGTGTGCTGGCTGCTTCCAGCATGGCTCTGATTACTCCACTATACTGCACCTGTATGTGTTAAGCCTCTCTGTGCTTCAGTATGCTTTCTGCCTGTGTCTTGGTTTGTGTTCCTCTTGCCCTCTAGTGGCCAGAACTGGTGGCTGCCATAGACTTTCCAGACTTCCTTTCCGGTCCAGATATTCCAGCCCTCCAGACTTGGTTTGAAGTTTGGCAGCTAGCCTCACCCGTAGCTGCCTCATGATTCCTGCAGCTCAGGTCAGCTGCTGATGGGTTTATTACCACCTGGAAACCTTCTGAGTTTGCCTTTGCATTGTATAAGGTCCCTGGTTTGTTGGTGCTTTGTTGCACTTCTGCCTAGTCTGGTTTCTTGTTTAGTTCCTTGTCTGATTCTAGTTATCTGTGTGTAGGTTAGCTTAGGTTTATTTGCTTATTTCCCTAGTCTTGTTTCTGGTCTGTATTCCTTGTCTAGTTTCTGTTTGTCTGTGTCTCTTGCTTAGTGGCTGCTCTGCAGCTTTCAGTTCTGTCTCTTGTCTGTCAGTATTGTACCCTGTTTCAGTGGCTGCGTGGCAGCTTTCAGTTCCTGTCCTTTAGCTTGTCCATTTCCTGCTTTGTGTAGTATTGTCTGTCTGTGAGTCCTAGCCCAGTTTCCTGCCTTGCTGCCCATGTATATTCCTTTCCGCTCTGACCCTCAGTCCCTGTTCAGCCTAGTTGGTATCCAGTGCCTGCCCTGTCCGGTAAGTCCTGCCGGCCGCCTGCACCCAGGGGCTCAACTCCTGGGAAAGGGCGGTCAAGTGCAGGTGAAGTCTAGCTGTTTCTGTCAGAGTTCTGCCTTGTCTCTGGTATGGGGTGGTTTTGCCTGCCACTGCTGCTCCACGACAGTGGTCCAAGGGATCACGAACCTAGTTTCTGCCTTGAAAGCCTGACATTTTACTTTGTGCAGTTCTGGATGTTTGACTGTTCTTTCCTGTCCAATTTTGCAGTTCTTTTTTCACTCTTTCTATTTTTTAAGAACATTTTTAGATTCTTAACCGCTTCGATCTGCAAGTTAGTAAAGTCAATAAATAATAAATGTATACATCGATGACCCATTTTTACGTAAATTTATTCTACGCATATTTATTGTCAGAATATGCATTTTCAGCTTGGTCTTTTTCATTTCATTTTAATTCATGACATTTTGTTACGATGCACTATGTAGCAATGCCATAACACAAAATAGCAGATATCAACAGAAAATGGCACATGCTAACATGGAATAGCATACACGATCTCATTTTGGTGCATGTGCTAAAAAAATACAAAGGGGTCCTTTTATTAAGATGTGGGGAAATGTGGCTTTAGTTTGTGCTTCTGCGGGTCATTCCCACTCATTAAGGCAATTTTTACCGGTGGATAAATGGCTGATTTCTGTATTTCTAGTATTAATGGCCATGTACTAATTTTATGGTATAAGCTATTCAAAAGAATAGGGTAGAGCCCTCTATGTTATGAAATCAAATATGTACAGTGGTGGAAATAAGTATTTGATCCCTTGCTGATTTTGTAAGTTTGCCCACTGACAAAGACATGAGCAGCCCATAATTGAAGGGTAGGTTATTAGTAACAGTGAGAGATAGCACATCACAAATTAAATCCGGAAAATCACATTGTGGAAAGTATATGAATTTATTTGCATTCTGCAGAGGGAAATAAGTATTTAATCCCTCTGGCAAACAAGACCTAATACTTGGTGGCAAAACCCTTGTTGGCAAGCACAGCGGTCAGACGTCTTCTGTAGTTGATGATGAGGTTTGCACACATGTCAGGAGGAATTTTGGTCCACTCCTCTTTGCAGATCATCTCTAAATCATTAAGAGTTCTGGGCTGTCGCTTGGCAACTCGCAGCTTCAGCTCCCTCCATAAGTTTTCAATGGGATTAAGGTCTGGTGACTGGCTAGGCCACTCCATGACCGTAATGTGCTTCTTCCAGAGCCACTCCTTTGTTGCCTTGGCTGTATGTTTTGGGTCATTGTCGTGCTGGAAGACCCAGCCACGACCCATTTTTAAGGCCCTGGCGGAGGGAAGGAGGTTGTCACTCAGAATTGTACGGTACATGGCCCCATCCATTCTCCCATTGATGCGGTGAAGTAGTCCTGTGCCCTTAGCAGAGAAACACCCCCAAAACATAACATTTCCACCTCCATGCTTGACAGTGGGGATGGTGTTCTTTGGGTCATAGGCAGCATTTCTCTTCCTCCAAACACGGCGAGTTGAGTTCATGCCAAAGAGCTCAATTTTTGTCTCATCTGACCACAGCACCTTCTCCCAATCACTCTCGGCATCATCCAGGTGTTCACTGGCAAACTTCAGACGGGCCGTCACATGTGCCTTCCGGAGCAGGGGGACCTTGCGGGCACTGCAGGATTGCAATCCGTTATGTCGTAATGTGTTACCAATGGTTTTCGTGGTGACAGTGGTCCCAGCTGCCTTGAGATCATTGACAAGTTCCCCCCTTGTAGTTGTAGGCTGATTTCTAACCTTCCTCATGATCAAGGATACCCCACGAGGTGAGATTTTGCGTGGAGCCCCAGATCTTTGTCGATTGACAGTCATTTTGTACTTCTTCCATTTTCTTACTATGGCACCAACAGTTGTCTCCTTCTCGCCCAGCGTCTTACTGATGGTTTTGTAGCCCATTCCAGCCTTGTGCAGGTGTATGATCTTGTCCCTGACATCCTTAGACAGCTCCTTGCTCTTGGCCATTTTGTAGAGGTTAGAGTCTGACTGATTCACTGAGTCTGTGGACAGGTGTCTTTCATACAGGTGACCATTGCCGACAGCTGTCTGTCATGCAGGTAACGAGTTGATTTGGAGCATCTACCTGGTCTGTAGGGGCCAGATCTCTTACTGGTTGGTGGGGGATCAAATACTTATTTCCCTCTGCAGAATGCAAATAAATTCATATACTTTCCACAATGTGATTTTCCGGATTTAATTTGTGATGTGCTATCTCTCACTGTTACCAATAACCTACCCTTCAATTATGGGCTGCTCATGTCTTTGTCAGTGGGCAAACTTACAAAATCAGCAAGGGATCAAATACTTATTTCCACCACTGTATAAATAATAGCTTGAGGGTCCTCAAAAAGTCTGACTAAATCAGGTTATTGTTATAGGAGGAAGAAGCCTCATGAAGCTCAAAAGGTTGCTGAAAGCTAAAAGCAGCTTGAGCAGGACTGCTTCATCATCGGCTTTTAAGACGGCATAAAAAACCTCATTTTACATTCCTCCTGTTTTTCAGTGTTATGGAAAGGTACTGTGCTGTGCTGTGCTGTAACAGTATCGTTATAGAACTCTATCCACAACAAAAATCTAGCAGGCTACTTAGCTTCAAGTCGTCCTTTCTTGCACTCAGCTCTCGTAACCAACTGTGGCCAGCGTTTCGTCGCCTACATCAGGGTTCTCCGGTCATATTTTGAGTCTAGCGTCAGCAGGGGCATAGCCAGACTTCGACGGGAGGGGGGGGTCCAGAGCCCGAGGTGAGGGGGCACATTTTAGCCCCCCCCCCGGCGCCGCCGACCCCCCCCCCCCGCCCAGTGCTGCCGCCAACTTTCACCCCCCCACCGCCCTCTCGACTCCCCTTCCCACGGCCAACCCTCCCCTGCCGCCATCGTGTACCTTTGCTCGCGGGGACCCCAACCCCCGCCAGCCGAAGTTCTCTTGGCCGCGCGGCGTTGCTTGCTGAATGATCTGATCAAGTTTCTGTGCGTGCAGGATGTCAGACGCACACACAGAAACTTGATGAGATCATTCAGCAAGCAACATTGCGCGGCCGAGAGAACTTCGGCTGGCGGGGGTTGGGGTCCCCTGCCAGCAAAGGTACGCAACGGTGGCAGGGGAGGGTTGGTGGCGGGAAGGGGGGGGTGTTGAAAGGGTCACGGCAGGGGGTCCCAGGACCAAATCTATGGGGGCCCAGGCCCCCGTGGCCTCATAGTAGCTACGCCCCTGGCGTCAGGGGAGAAAAATAAGAAATGAGCATTTTGAAAAACTTTCCTGCTATCCTAGCAGACTACTTATACTCACTTACGGAGAGAGAGCCTAGCTTGTTTCTTCTCACTAGGAAGATACACAAGTCAAAAAATGGCGCCCCTATATAGGGCTGATGTCAGATGCTAGGGAAGCAGCTACCAACTGTCCCCACCTCTTAAAGGAATCACAACGAATATTCACAAGAACACATATCATAACATAATATTGGTCACTTCACTCTGAAATCTTTACAACTTATGTCCATGTTGTTTTAACGTGGCTTCATCTTCGGGCTGAAAACCAATCGGAAATATCAAAAAAATCAAAAATATCAAAAATATCTGTCAGAAAAAATGACACCACTCCATTTTTACGTTAAGACCCTCTGGGGTTAGTGAATTCAATCTGAAGATCCATTGCTGTTCCTTTTGTAAAAGGAAACGTTTCTTATCGCCACTCCCTCTCCTTCTTGGGATATGGAGGATTTGTTGTAGTACAAGACATCGTAAAGACTCAAAAGGGTGTTGTGCTGCATTACTGTGTTCTGCAAAAGGGGATGTAGATTTCAAAGTTTTAATGGCACTTTTATGCTCAATCAGTCGTGTAGTTTGCCCTACATATAGTTTATCATAAGGGCACTAGATACAATATACAACACACTTTGATTTACAATCGGTATTTACTGTCAAACAGAACGCCTGCTGTGGTGCGTAAACGTGTCCATCTCAATCAGAGGGCACATTGTGCAATCATTACATCTCCTGTGCCCTCTGAACTCTTCAGACTCCTAATAATCTTAGAAATCTCTCTAGCTTGTGTAGTAAACCTGAGTACACAGGTTAGGACTTCAGTTCCCTGATCACTTATTGTGGGTTGTTATGGAATACGCTTTAATTTCTGTGCAGAAATCTCAGAGTAATATACAGAATCTCTTAGCGCAGAACATGCCTGCTCTCTGCCCTCAACCTACACATATCCCAAAATTACCATGAGATGTCTCAGCGCACCCCGCGATAATAACATTTTTGCTGCAGTAAGCACACCTTATTTACTGCAGATTGGTAAAAGGACCCCAAAATGACCTAAACAAAAAACCATAATTAAACTAATGATATAAAACAAAAAAAGTTCCCCTGCAAACCCCTATTTCATTGTGGATATCTTGAAAAGCCAGCTGGCTGTGGTATTACTAGAACAGATTTTGGAACCACTGATATAGTTCATCAATTTTATTTTGCACTGTACTTCTTGCATGAATATTCTTGATTTTTATTTCAAGCATATTATTGCCAAGCTTTGAAGTGAAGGTGAAATAGTTTCACATTGGGTACTGCTAGCAAATCCTACACCATTCAGGCATGCTCTGAGGTAGGTCATTCATTTTAATTAAGAAATCATGAAATTAGGTATTAATACCTGCTGAAATAGGCATTTATTTGGAAATAATTGCCCAGCAGAAAGAGTCTGACAAGCCTGCTAGGCTGCTATGGGACAATAAATATATGCTTGGAAAAGATTTATTATATTATGAACTGTAACATGAAGAAAAGGGGGAAAGTTTTTACTGTTCCAAATGTAACTGGTAAAGTAGATTGAAATGGCTTGTTGTCGGTGGCTTTAAGGGATTCAGGCCCCGATGATCAAAAATAAATGCAGGCGCCAGAGGCCATTAGCGCCATACTAGCGCCTGCATTTACCAGCACAGAATGATCAGAGGGATCTAGTGCAGCAAACATCGAGCGCACCAGGCCTTAGTGCAGACAGCGTGCGAATGTAGTCAAGCTCAGTTAAATGAGGTCATTTTGTATTCTTCCCCAATGATCAGAAAAGAGCACCCGAAATAAAGGTGCCTTACCCGCTGTAAAAAATAACGCCAGGTTCGAGCAGGCATTAGTGTGTTGGAAGAGAGGATGTCCCATGATTCTCATGCTTCTCTCATGATTCTTTCTGCAAACTCTATCGGTTTTGACTGCTTTTGGAAGCAGAAGGAAGCACATGAGTGCTGGTTATGAGAAATAGCAGACCCGAACGTGAAGCATGCCTTGGCCTTCTTGTCCTGCATCTAAATTTAAAGCAGCCATGATTACAAAAAAAAAAAAAAAAAGAAGCAGCACATATTGGCATCTGTTATGTGCACCTAAATATAAGCATCAAAATCATTTTTAAACACTTATATTTAGGCTGCAGAAAACAGATGCCAATGTGTGCTTCACGTTTGGGTTTTACCAGGTGCATGCGCACAAGAGAACAGCTTACCACTGAACTTTTCTGTGCCAAGCACAATCTTCCTGCTGAACTCCCTAATGCTCAAAGCTATGAGCACACCTATATTTGCGTCTCATTAGTTTTGAACATTAGGGCGTTCTTCTACGCTGTTCCGGCGGTATTTTAATGATACTATTCAGAATAGCGCCAGTGTTTTGATCATCAGCTCCTCGGTGATGCCACAAGAGACCCAGAGTACTTGGGCTGTACCTGTTGAATAGAGCTGCACTGTTGCACAGTAGGAGTAAACCATGCCTTCCTATTAAATTCCATTGTTATGAGAAAGAATCCCACTTGCAGCTTATGCAGACAATTTATGTCTATCATAGTCAGAGCAAAGTCAGGTGTGGACATCATTTTTCATTTGCCTTCAATGATTGGTGGACTCCATTCCATAAGGCACAAAAGACTGAGGAAGGTGAAAGCTCTGTTGCAGAAGATGGAACACATCCTTTTAGTTTCTGCAGAAAACTTGGAGATGCTATAGCTGGTTGAATCCTACAGCCACGTAGGATTGACCTAAACTCATTGCTAGCTGGTAGACCCCATTGTGTGGAAGAGAAGACAGAAGCAGTGTAGAACAATAAAAATGCTACTGCCTTTTCCCAGCATGTCCTGTTTCCTCATTTACCTCTGTAGTGCATGCTTTCAGATCACCAGAAGTATATGTGGGTGAAGAAGAAAAGAAAGTAGTGAAGCACCATGGCAGCACTTTGATAATCCTGCATTGTTATATTGTTATCTGCTGATTCTTCTGTTCTGCAGAAGTGTGTGTGTGTGTGTGTGTGTGTGTGTGTGAGAGAGAGAGAGAGAGAGAGAGAGAAGCACAAGAGGGCTGACTGGATGGAGAGCAATTGAAGGTATGGTAGTGGGGGGGAGGGATAGGGATAGCCTTCTTATTAGGTGGACAAGTACCTGCCTAGGGCGGCAGAATTTGTGGAGGGGTGGTGGCAAGAGAGCAGCATCTTCTCTTACTTCCCTATTCTACCGCCCCTGTCCACTGTCCAGCATCACCCCCTCTCTTCCCTGCTCCTGCTGACCTGCTTTTCCAGGTCTTGGGCCTAAGTTGAACACAGACTCAGTGCTGATGTTGGCCTTTAAACACAGGTCTGCGCTCAAGCACTGCTATCTTGTGTTCCCCTGAGAGGAGTTCCTGTGTGGAACTCAGGTAGATGGCACCACTTGAGCACAGGTCTCTCTCTCTGTTAAAGCCTCACACTGGCGCCAAGCCTCCTGTCAATTTCAGCACAAGTCCTGAAAAAGGTAGGGCAGTACGAAAGAAAAAAGAGCAGATCAGTGATAGATGTATACAAACTTTATTAGTCAATTCGCATAGAAAACAATGCCCGACACAGGCCGTGTTTCGCCCAGCAGGGCTGCGTCAGGGGCTACTCAGTGATCCTTTCTATAAAGCCTTTATTAAGGAGCCATAAACATTCCAACAATCGTTACTGTGCCAGGAGGAAAATGCCAGTGCCGGCTCTCATGATAGCGCTCCCAGTGGCTCTCAGCCGCTATCATGAGATCTGGCACTGGCATTTTCCTCCTGGCACAGTAACGATTGTTGGAATGTTTATGGCTCCTTAATAAAGGCTTTATAGAGAGGATCACTGAGTAGCCCCTGACGCAACCCTGCCTGTGTCGGGCATTGTTTTCTATGCGAATTGACTAATAACGTTTGTATACATCTATCACTGCTCTGCTCTTTTTTTCTTCCGTCTTGGAGTTTGCAGATCATCTGCCCTGTTGTTTTTTGGGACCCTCAAAGGTAGGGCAGTGGCAGGAATAATGAAGCGGGGAGGAGGAGGAGAGAAAAAACACTGAATGAGGAGTAGGAAGTGAAAAGGAGATACTAGCCACTTGGGAGGAAGGGAAGTAGGATGCTGAACCATGGAGAATTAGGAAAAGGATGGGGAGATGTCTGGAGCAGCTCAAGGACCTACCCTCTGTAGTCCAGCAAGTGGGGGTGTGCAACTGAAAGTTTTACCCAGGGTATCAGTTACCTAACTTAGATTCTGAGCCCACTAGGGACAGAGAAAGGACCTATATGTATTATGTAAACCACTATGGTTGTATCACAAAAAGGTGGTATATGAAGAATCTAATAATCATAACAAACATAAAGGTTGGCTCTAAGCAGTGGTGTGCTGGAGTGGGCTCTCACGGGCTCGCGAGAGCCATTTGTTAAGTTTTTAAGAATTTTGGGAGCCGGTTGTTAAAGTAGGCTTTCCCATGGCTACTTTCACAACCGACTCCCAAAATGTGGGCTTGGGCCCCCTTCTGAATTCTCTTTTACTTTGCTGGCAGTGATGCTGGCCCCACCAACCAAGTAAATAGACTGCTGCTGCTCCCTGCTCCTTGTTTCTGATTCTGAGCATCAGGCTGGGACTTTTCATGCAAGCTGCAAGAAGGTTCCATCATGCTACTCAGAGCCAGAAACAAGCAGCAGAGAATGGTGGTAGTCCATTTATTGGCTGGTGGGGCTCAGCAAAGGTATGCCTAGCGTGCCCGCACAAGGGAGGGAAGAGAGAGGCATGTATCCCCCCCCCAAAAAAAAAAAAAAAAAAAATTCAGGGCCAGCTATGCCCGGAGAGAGAGCCCGTTGTTAAAAGTTTACCAGCACACCCCTGGCTCTAAGTGTGTGTGTGTGTGTGTGGGGGGGGGGGGGGGGGGGGTGAAGTAAGGGCCAGCAACAGCACAAAGAGGGGAAACTGTAAAACTGTGAGAGGGATGGTGGGGCTAAAACATCCAGAGATAAAGTGATGGAATCTGAAAAAGAATATAAAAGGGATGATAGAGGCAAAGGAGAAGAGACAGACATACAGAATGAGACAATGGGAGGACACCACTAATATTTAGTGCACTTTATGCTGTATTTTGAATCTTAGTGCACATCCATGAGCGCCCATGCAGTTCATGTAGAGGGGCATTTTCGATATGATGTGTTAAGTTGGAGTCTGAATGTTTTCCCCCGGATTCTATATGGCGCAACCAAAATTGTGCATGCAAATCCGGGCCTATTGTGGATTTGCATGCACAATTCAATTCAATTGTCACCTAACCAATCATTTTCAGCAGCACTTAACCGGGTTAGTGCCACTGAAAATGTCCATAGCATCGAACTTGAAACCAGCTATTTTGGGGGCGTTCCAGGAGCAGAGTCATCACTTGGCCAGTATTCAGTACTTAACCAGCCAAGGTAACCGCATAAACAGGGCCACATAAAAATCAGTCCTATCTTTGGGGTCCTTTTACTAAGGCGCAGTAGAATTTTTAGCGTACGCTAAATATAAGGGTGTGCTAAACGCTAGAGACACCCATATACTCCTATGGGCGTCTCTAGCATTTAGCGCACACTAAACACACTTTAGCCGGTTCGGCAAACCCAGAAATTCAGTGCCGAAGCACGGGTGGCCCGGCATTGAATTTACATGCATCATGCCAGAAGCGGTGAGCAGAACGTTGAGCGCCACTGGCTGAATATTGACCCCTGCATTTTCCATGCTCAAGTGGCATGCAACTGTAGGCAATCCTGTTATGGAATTGTCCGTTAAGTGGTGGATGTGGGAATCAAACCTGAATTTCCAGGTCTGTGCATGAACTACTGATATCCATTTCCTGTTCTCACTGTCATTGTTTTTCTTTTTTTTTTTTTGGTTCCCAGTGTTGTCATAATATGAAAATTAGTATCATGAAATCTATTGGATAATGCATGCTTAAGAAACGTTTTGTTACTTATTCCTAGGTGAAACCCAGAACTGCCAAGTGACCAAGATTCTAGAAGACTTTTGATCATACAAATTACATTCTAATGATGTCTTATGGGGGAAATGTCTCCAAATGAGTTAGTTTTGTACACACCATGACAATAATGCCTTGTGGTATTGGCAGTCCTGTTTCTTAAGCACTGTAGCAACCAATATGCAACAGAAGGTATCAAAAATTGAAGACTTGCATTAGTTAGCAGACAGCTGTATGGAAGCTATTAATAGACGTTATGAATTTAGATTCTCCTGTTTAGCATCCATGTTTTCTTTTGATGTTAATATGTGCTACAACAAAAGTACATGCAGCAAACCAAGAGTTAGGGAATTTTGATACAAGAACAATAAAGTCAGGGAAGTGTAATTCAGCTGTCATCATTATTTTGTTATTTAATTCTCCCTGTATTATATTATTGATATTGATTCTGCAAATCATTCTCCGGGCTCTACTCTTTGAATTGCATTCTAGTGTATTCACTGAGGATTGTATTTAACACAATTTAATCTCTGTATTAACAGAACAACAGAATCTTGATACTAAGCAGTTCAGCAGAAAGAAAGCTTCTGGAAGAGGGAAAAAAATTCTATAACAAAGTAGATAAATAGGGTCTGATATACTAAGCAAACATTTTTTCCCCTGAACTCTACAGTCCAGCTGGTCACTGGGTGTACGGGGCATTAGTGATTGACAGGTTCGTGTTTGGAAAGTACAACACTGTTGTTGTTTATATTGAATTCAATGTCTTGGGGATGGAAGAGGGAGTTTCAGCCATCACACAGTGGCATGCATACCATGTTTTGGCAGAAAACATAGTTTAGGGTCATGAGGACTACTGGCATGATGGCAGAGCTTGGCAAAAGAGAGAGAGAGAGATGAGAAAAATCACCAGGAAGATGTAAATGAAGAGTTATGACACTCTTCAGCCCCAGTAGAGGCCTGTTGCAATTGACCCGGAGGAGATGGGAACTGAAAAAACAAATAAATTAGTTAATTAATACCTATTAATGTCTCTGTTACTATCTATATTTTTGCATTTGGTGTTCCAGTTGTCGCTGGGGCATACCTGAGGCTTGAGGTAACTGGAAAGCTAGAGTGATAGGAAGGATCACCATGAAGGTTTGTTTTATGCAAAATAAAAATATGAAAAATGTGTGAAAAGTTTGCAAGTTAGTTTGCTTATACAGTTTTGAGACCGAAATCTCCTGGAGTTTTTTTTCCAACAACATAATTTCCATCAACTTCAAAGAAACTAATAGCTGTAAAGAAATCATACCAGCTAGAACTTGTACAAACAAGACATTTGAGATTTTTCCCCAGTTCTTTAAGGGGTCCTTTTACCAAGCCGTGTTAAAACATGTCAGTGTGTGGGTTATCCGCGAGCTGTAGCCACTTTTACTGTGGCAGTAAAATGGCTGCCATGCCATACTTTTTTGTAATGGCCATGCACTAATAGTCGTAAGGACTCCCACACTAATCAGGTAGTGTGCAGTAATGTGCCCGCGCTACCCAATTAGCACAGGCATGCCCGCCCACGGGCACACCTCCCACGCTGTGGGATTAGCACAGACTGAGCGGGAAACTACCATGGGATGCCTCAGGATGTCCCGTGATAGTGCCCTTGTAGTTCATGGTAGGCCCTTAGTAAAAGGGCCCCTAAGTGCATTCACACAGAAGTCTCCCATAGTGCATTTCAGGGGCCCGTAGTAAAAAAATTTTTATCCCCCCTCCCCCCCCCCATTTTTTGTGTCATTCATATGATCTTTATTTTCTTCAGGTTTTTAATATTTTCTTTCAATTTGGGGCAACATCATCAATAGTGCACCCTATTCTCCTGTATGCCCATGCTGGTTCCAATTACCGTAGCCCTTTTCAATACCATGCCAGCATGGGCAGGAGGGACTGGAGGTCGCTCCTGCTCCAAGTAGACCTGGAGAGGGTCTATGGGTGGTGGGAAGGTGGCGTTTTTGGTCAGGGGTTTGGAAGCCTGCTTTCTGTCAGGGGCTGAGGGGGACATGCAGCATGCTTTTGATTTGTGGGGGGCATGCCATACCGGTTTCAGTTTTAGTCAAAACTGTGCAGTGAATTTCGGTTGCAGATTCGGTTTTGGCTGAAAAAACAAAAAAAAACACCTGGTTTCAGTCACCCTCTAGCCATAACCTCTGATAAAATCTCCAGTGTTTCACAGTACTATCATAAATATACTATCCTATTACAAAAGCCTTAAAATGCCTCTCCTCTCATAACCTATGACAATCCTACAGAATACAGAAGAGGGATGGATAGTGTCCAAGCTGAGAACCTGGGGGACTGGGTTCAGTTTCCAATGTGGCTCCTTGAGACTCTGGGCAAGCCACTTAACTCTCCATTGCCCTAGGTACAAAAGTTTAGATTGTGAGCCCACTATGGATACAGAAAGTATCTGTATATAATAAATGAAAAGTGCTTTGGTTGTACCACAAAAAGATAGTATATCAAATCCATGACCTTTTACTCCTGTCCATGCTTGAAGGTGTTCTCTGTATTAGGTTACACAGTCCCATTGACAAATCTGTACTACCAGTCCCTACATGCAATGGGGCGAAACTACAAATTTAAAGTATCACTCACTAGAAAACTTACACACTGCACCACAAAGGATGTATATATAATATGGAAAATTACTATGAAATGTAGGGAAAAATCAGTGAAACAGCTGCGCACTACAAGCAGCAATAAATTGGTAAATAATCAAAAAATTGATTGGCAGTCAGACAGTTTCCACATACAGACAACAGTTCCCCATTGTTTGTATAGAGACCTACCCAGAGAGGGATTCATGTAAATATGCTCGGAACACAGACAGATCATGCTTTCCAGAACTATAACACAGGAGCAGCAAGACACATCAAAGCTTGCTTACTTGTACTTCCATTATTATGTAGCTTCAACTACCATTTCTTCTTCTGGAATTCTACAGCTCTGCTGAAAAAAAAAAAATCAAAAACTTTAGAATATAGAATGAGTGCCCAAGGGTCCACCTTGGAGGACTGGCAGTGTAAGATATCATTTCCATGTAATCGGACTTCTCCACAGACTATATGAATATCTCAATCAGCACTACTGTGGTTTGCATTCAAATCCTAATGCTAAACTGCAATAAACTTTGAAAATGGAGGAAAAAGGCCTCAAAGGTCTATTGTACTCAATGAAAAATTTGAAAGACTTTTAGTACTGTCATAGACATTGCCTTCAGCATTGGCCAGAAAAAACCTCCATATCAAAATTCAAATTTTTTTTTTAACTTTATTATGTTACACTTCTTATTCTATTCTTGCTTTTGTTTCTTAAAACAACAAATAGATGTTGATAACTGTCAACCATAAATTTTATCACAGCCATAAAACAACATGGCACTTCTCTGTTGATTCCCAACAGAGTCCCGTTTCACTTTATTGCTTTATCAAGGGAACGCATCTAGTGTGCCACGATTTTTTGCCATCTCTCTTTCTCTTCTCATGCTTGGACAACCCGTTTAGGAAGTTATTAAAAACTCACTTTTTTGTCCTTTGTTGATGGTAGTAGCAGCTACTGATTTTGAGAGACTTATTGGGGGGATTACAGCACATTTGTAGTTTGTATGTTTATGATTATTATTATTATTGTGTATGCACTTTTTTGTTAGCCACTTGGTTTAAGTGGGCTACAAGTTTTTAAAATAAACAAATAAATGGATATCCCATAAGAGGCTCTGTAAGGTGAAATTAGGTCTTACCTGCTAATTTTCTTTCCTCTAGATCCTCCAGAATGGTCCTTGTTTGTGAATCTTTATCAATGACGTTCTGAATCTGATACTCCTCTTGTGTTCTTCTGTGAGGTAGTTCCTGCTCATATTTTATGAGTTTGTTGTTGGCCAGTGTGGTAGAGCACTGCTCCTTTTTTTTTTAAATTTGATACTTGAAGATTGTGAGAGTGATTTGATATACTTTTTTATTTTTTGAGTGTGTTTCACAATACAGTGTATCTCAGCATTTGCTCAAACAGTAGTGCAGCTAAGCTAGACAAGCATCAAGGATTGTTTGCTGAACCTTATAAATCTGCTGTGGCTGGCATTAGGCCCAAACTGCAAGCGTTCAGCACCATAATAGCCTTAGCTTTGACATAGGGTTAATAGGTTGTAGAAAGACAGAGCTTCAAAACTAATAGCTTGAAAAGAATATTGCTCCTTAGCCTGGAAAGAATATTGTTCCTTAGAAACGTATGAGTCAATATTCAGCCTGCAGCAGTTAGCATTCCTTTAAGTGCTGACTGCCACTGGCTAATTTAGACCTGGATATTCAGTGCTGGGCGACTGAATATCCAGGTCATAGACAGAACCCAGAAATTATATGAATATGGTCAATATTCATGCCATACTCACATAGCTAAACCAGGTAACATTAGGACTGAATTTATTGTGTGGTTTGCCTGGTTAGCTATGCCGGCACTGGCAGTGAGTATCAATGGTGGCTTATAACTCTCAGACAGTGCTGTGGTGGACAGAGGTACTGTTGAGTGGCACTGTCCAGTTAAGTGCCACTAAATACCAACTCATAGCCTTCTAAGCATGGTTTAAACAGGCAGGAGCCTCTCGTGCCTGCTTAAACCAATAGCATGGCCTCAGGGGGCCTCTGGGGCCCGGGCCCCCACACCTTCAGCTCAGGCCTTTTCTGCTTTCATGGCAGGAAGGGATGCCAAGCCCCACCAGTCAAAGACGTCTCCTGCCTGAGTATGCCTGTGCTGAACGAGCAGCACTTAATTCAACAGGTGTTGTTTGGGCACCAATGCTGGTTCTCCCGCGCATGCTCAGTTAGACCAGAACTGAACATGTACGGGAAAGCCGACATTAGTGGCCGAAGCGTGCCTGCTAAATTCAGTGCTGCTTGTTCAGCACAGGCGTGACTCAAGCAGGAGATGTCTTCAGCAGACAGGACTTGGCATCCATGTCAGTAATGGTAATATTTTATTGCAGTGGCAGCTGTGGCTATGGGAGGGAGGGGAAAAGGGAAGAGAATCTTTGGGACCCCCCAAAAAACTGACTTCTGGCTATACCCCTGGCTTTTAAACAATGCTGAATATTGTCACCCCCTGGTGGTGGTACTGGGATATGAAAGGAGCTGGACAGAATTTTGAGGAGGTGAAGCACCAAATATTCAGAGAAAATTAGTACCACTGCATAGCTGTTCTTTAAATATGTGCTTATATTATATCTGTTCATAAACTTCCAACTTGAACTTCTGGAGTGGAGAACACCTAGTGAGAACAAAACATAAAGCTTTCTACCTCTGGTTATTGCTGCTTCCAGGTAATGACAATACAGCATGCTCTCTGGGGATTTTAAACAATCTCCTGAGCCCACATGCTAACAACATAAGATATTACCATTCAGGCTGGAATACTATTTGCTATCTTCACTCAACTCAGGATTATCTTGCCATTGCTGGACAGCAGATATCATGTGTAGTCTTTCAACGGTCTTAGTTCAGAAAGTCCCCGCACCCCCCCCCCCCAAAAAAAAAATATTCTGCTGCGGCTTTACCAGTCAAAGTACACCATTGGACTGATTAGTCCCCAGCTGCAGCGTCCCTAGTCCCTAAACAAGGCTGCAAGTTTAATTCCTTGGAGTTTTCCACAGTTTTCTTTCTTTATCATCCATAGCTTAGTTTCAAAACCAAACAGAGCAATGTCTATCTAATAAACGCATTCTTCCTTTAGATACCCTTGCACCATGTGTTTAGATAGCTTTGCCTTCCTGGGAACTGACAAAAAGGGTGAAGGCCCCATCCTTTTGCAATTTTTGTCAGCTTCCTCACAATGGGACTTCCTGACAAACTTTTAGAAAACAAACCACTGAACAGTGAAAATATGCTTAAGTCTCAATGTCTGGCGTTTCTTTGTTTTAGGGACTTTTGCCTGGGGAATTTGCAGCCCATGCCATGTTCCTGGGTTGGCAGTTTCTTTAGGGACCTCTAGCTCTGGGGATTACAGCCTGACACTCCTGCCTCTCCTGCTCTTGGGCTTTTAAAATAAGCCTTGGACAGCTCCTTAGCTCCTAGACAGCCCCCTTCCCCATAGGAGCCAACTTTTCAAAATTATTGGTGTGCTAAGTCCAATGAAAGTACCCCCTCCATGGACACATTGAAGGAATTTTCTCAATATTGGGGGTGCTCAAGCACCCACAGCACCAGCTCCAATGCCCCCCCTTTCTTGGCTGGATTCCCCTGATTGTTTCAGTACTTTTAGCTCATCTATTAGAGGATAGGGCTAGAGAAAACATCTCCCACAATTGTGCCTGCTTCCATAAGCACTTGTTCAGCTACCCCCAAGGCATATACCAGTTTCTTTCTCCTGCTATATTATCTAACGATTATAGCTGCCACTCCTTCGGGTAAAACTTTGTTCTTCCTTTGCCTAGTGCCTGCCCTCTTTTCCAACTTAAGCCTCTGAGTTTTTTTTTTTTTTTGGGGGGGGGGGGGAATAGGACACCTTCCTCACTTCCACAGACTGGGATCCAGTTACCTGGTCACAATATTGACTCTTGAGAAGGCTCTTTCATTATTGTTGAGAAGGTGGATTATGACCCTGAAGATCTTCAGTTCAAGCTATACTTTGCTGCAGAGAATTAATCTAAACTAGGTACCAAAACCCAAGTCATATTCACATTCTAGGGTTAACAAACACTCTGCACAAGACTAAAGGCTGACAGAGCTGCTTTTAAACAAGTAAAGTAGCTGAAGCAATTAGAAAAGATAGCAGGTACCTGCCACTGATGAGGCAATTAGGAACAGAACCAGCAGGGGCAGACACATACCTACAATAGGATAAAAGTGGGCACAGACAAATGTCCTGCCCAAATTTTTCCTCATTTTAGAAATAAGAATATTTGAAAAATAAGTGCAATGAGATTTTATTTTGTTTATTTATGGCATTTATATTCCACATTATCCCAAGGAAATTTGAGTTCAATGTGGCTTACATCAGTTAATCAATATAGCTGTGGAAAGGAACAAAGTAATATCAATGTAGATGAAAATGTTGTCAACACTGTACAGCAAAAAAGCAGTCAATATAACAAACTGAAATGGTGGAAAGGACAGTAATAGTACAGCAAAAATACTATTATTATGAACACATTGTACTTAGAATTATTGCAAGGATGATGGTTGTACTGCGTATATATGCACCTTATTAGCCCCAAATAGGTGGAAATGTGTTTATTCTATCTGTGTGCATGCACTCTTGGCATTTATACCCAGAATGGTTGTCAACCACAAATTCTGCCTCGGGGAGATAGAGTTCCTAGTGAAGTATTGAAACAGAACAAAGTATTCTATGACTCCACATCTACCAAAGTGAATTCCTATCAAAAGCAGAAAATATGGAGGGCCATATGTTATAAAATCAATGCCACAATCAAGACTAGGAGGACATCCTAAGAAATGGAGGGACCTCTGCAAGTGATCATGACCAAGAAGGCCCATTGAGCCAAGTCGTCTCCACCATGGGTGATGCCACCATAGTAAGGGTCAGCCAACTGGTCATCTCCACTCAGTTGCTAAAGAATGTAAGTACTTGTCAATGTCATACACATCTACATGCGTTCTCCTGCTATTCCTTATTTCCATTTTGATTTATTTCTTGATTTCTGCCCTTCACAGTAGCATTAAAGCTGGAAACCACACCTTAAAAAGATATAAACAGAATGGAGTCGGTTCAGAGAGTGGCTACAAAATTGTCAATGGTCTGCATCATAAAGCCTATGGGGACATACTTATAGACCTTAATATGTATACTCTGGAAACAGGGTAGGAGAGAGGAGATATGATACAGACATTTAAATA
Organism: Microcaecilia unicolor; assembly: GCF_901765095.1. Classification (NCBI taxonomy): domain Eukaryota; kingdom Metazoa; phylum Chordata; class Amphibia; order Gymnophiona; family Siphonopidae; genus Microcaecilia; species Microcaecilia unicolor. Next base: position 138,837 of record NW_021963062.1, on the reverse strand, counting down.
ACCCAGTGGCATTAATGTACAATTGAAATACTAAGGAAATACTTTACAGAAAGGGTGGTGAATACATGGAATTGCCTCCTGGTGGAGGTGGTGGAGACAAAGACAGTATATGAATTCAAGAAAGCATGGGACAAGCATGTATAATAGCTTAGGGAGAGGAGGAGAGAGTGAATGGTGCAGATGGGCAAACTGGATGGGCCATTTGGCCTTTATCTGCTGTAATGTTTCTATGTTTCTGTGACATAAATATCATGAATAAAATACTATTTCATATCATAAAATCAATACAATAAACAACATACCACTATCCACTCTCTTAGCATCTAGACTAGCTTGCCACACACCTTGAACTTAAGACCAGTTCCACATGTCTTATTCAACTGTATATATAGGGGGTGATTCTATAACCAGCTGCTCCTTTTTAAGTGCCCCAGTGCTGCATGGGGACCGCTTATTCTATAATGGCATCTGGATGCCCAGATTCCATTCAAGAATACTAGCGTAAGCACATATTGGCAAACCTAAAGTTAGGTACGCCAGGTCAATAGTAGACATAAATAGGTACATCTAAGTGCAACATGTGAGTATAATATACAGTATTAATAAGTGGAAGACAAGCTTGGGAGAAGGCTACAAGCATCATATATGCAACAAAATATGTGTATGTATGAGTGTGAACCTACAAAGAGGTGGGAAAATGTGGGGTACAAATGTAACAAATAAATATAGATTGCACAAGTGCATGTACATCCATACAGGCAAGTATAGATATATAGACACCCAAACACACACATTAATATTCTCATTTATCATTTTACAGCTTTTTAGCATTTGATTTTCTCACAGTTTTCTGCCAGTTAGATTTTTAAATGTTTTCTGCCAAAAGTGAATTACATTCTTATTAACATCACACAAGATGGAGCTCTTGACTGCAGACTGAAAACTACTACAGAGAAGATTGATTTCAATTTATCTCAAGCAACAAGAGTGCAATATAGAAATAAAGTGTTAATTATATTTGACAGCATCTGCCCCCCACCTTTAATTCCCCCACACACTGGTCTACCTTGAAGAGTGGTCTTGTGTTGGTCCCTGGCAGTGTTGCACATATATTGCCTGCAGCCTGCTCTGAAGCTTTCCTTCTGGCCAGTCCCATCTCCTCTGACATCACTTTCTGTTTCTGCATTGGTGAGACAGGTCAGAGGAAAAGCTTGGGAGCAGGCTACAGGCAGCATATGTGCAACAAAATACATGTGTGTATAAACACAGATAGATTGCACAATTGCATATACACCCATGCAGGAAAGTATAGAAATATAGACACCCAAACACACACATTAATATTCTCATTTATCATTTTACAGCTTTTTAGTATTTGATTTTCTCACTGTCTTCTGCCAATTAGATTTTTAAATGTTTTCTGCCAAAAGCTAATTACATTCTTATTAACATCACACAAGGTGGAGCTCTTGACTGCAGAGTGAAAACTACTGCAGAGAAGATTGATTTCAATTTATCTCAAGCAACACCAGTGCCAAATAGAAATAAACAGTGTTAATTATATTTGACACCGTAGCAGTTTCCTTCTATACGCCCTTTCAGAACATAGTATGGGATGTGCTTTTATTTGTCAAGATCTTTGTGACACTGATTTCTACGTCAAAAAACCAATTTACTTGCAATCCCATGTGTGATCTTGCTGAAACCAATCTATTTTACAAGTTTTGGGGAATTTTAATCAGACATGTAACACACTGTTAAGAGCCAAATATATACCATTTTGCATAATATTTGCTGTGACGAGTACTTGACTATATTTTTTTAACTGATTAATGATACATATAGAAAAAGCATATTATTTTTTAATATGTCAAAAACTGGCATTCGGGGGGGGGGGTAATTCTATAACAGGGTCCTTTTACTAAGGTGTGTTAAATGATAAGATGCCCATAGGAATATTTATTTATGTTATTTATTTATTTATAAAACTTATATCCTGCTTAAAACTATGTGGGTAACAATAAAATATTCACAATTACAACACATAACACAGACAATTACAATAACCACTGCCCAAAAGAAATAAGAGATAACACTATAAAAATCCAGCTGCAAAATATTAAAAGGATTAAACAAATAAGTCTGTCTTCAGAAACTTTTTGAAGTGCCCTACATTAATACAGTAATGCAAATAAACGGGCAGAATATTCCACATCATAGGACTTGCAACTAAAAAGGCTGTCACTCTCGTAAGAGCATAATGCGTACTCATTATTTAGTCTGTTGTCAGGTTTTTTGTAAAATCAGATCTCAATCCCCTAGCAGATACAAACAGCTTAATTAATGATTGAAAATACCATGCTACTTTACCATACGCAGTCTGATGAATATAAAATCTTAAAATGAATCCTATATTGCACAGGCAACCAATGTAGATGCTTCAAAGCGGGAGAAATATGATCCCACCATGCACTTTCTGCAATGCTTTAATTCTTGCAGCAGATACCCCCAGTACAGAGAATTACAGTAATCTATCCTCGATATCACCATGCTTTGAACAACAGAGCGAAAATCAGAAGAAGTTAACACTGGCTTCAAATAATATAACAAACGTAATTGGGTAAACGATGCACAAATCACATGATTAATCTGAGATTCCATAGCAAGATGTGCATCCAATAACACCCCCAACAATTTCATCTCAGTCTAAATCATCATGTCCACACCACACACCTCCACTGCCTAAGGCCATCTTTCATCCTTCTTTCGTCCCGCAATCATTCTCTCCGTCTTCTGCAAATTCAAAGCCAATCTATTCACCCTCATCCACTCTTGAACGGCCATCAAGTATGCTGAAACTTGGTCTGAGAAACCAACACCCCATACCGTTATCAGGGAAAAAAACTGCATAGCGTATAATCAATATTCAACACCCAAGTTTTTTATTTTTCATAATTTTTATTAATTTTTATATACTTATTACAGAAGTTATCATACTGCAAAAGTGTAATACAGCCTTTAAGTAATTAATACAGAAGAAATAATAATTAAGCAAATTGTCCTAAACAAAGACAAAATATTGGCTTCCTTAGACCCCAATAATGGGGGGGGGGGGGTAGGAATTAGTGAAGATAACACAATCATAACATATAAATGAGAAATTTTGGTTCCGTTAGTCCCATATATATCTCAACTCTATCGTTGTTTATTGTCTAGGAAAGTCTGAAGCTGATCAGGCATATAATATATATATTTAACTTGATTTAACCTGATGACACATTTACAGGGATAGGCCAGGAGGAAAAGACCTCCCAGTTCCAATACTTTTGACCTCATAGAGAGAAACTTTTTTCGTTTTTCTTGTGTTGATTTAGTCACATCCGGATAAAGCCAAATCTTTTGGCCAGCAAAAACACGGTTAGTTGATTTAAAGTAAAGACGCATTACTGCATTTAAATCCTGTTGGAATACAAAGGAAATTATCAACGTCCCCCTTTCAGGTGATTCTTCAATTGTTTGCTCCAAAATGGCTGTGACATTTTGTAAGTCTATAGAATTCTCTGTTCCAACTTTTTTCATCGTGCTTGGTATATAATAGATCTTATTCAAAGGGGGAAAAACTTCTTGGGGAAAATTTAAGTTTTCTTTTAGATATCTCTGGAACATATCTTTTGGAGATTCTCCCAATATTCTAGGAAAATTCAATATTCGGAGATTTAATCTCCTATTATAATTCTCTACTTGTTCCAGTTTTCTTCTGATTTCCATATTGTCTTTTACCACAGCCATTTTAAAATCCTCAGTTTGCTTTGTCCCTCTCTCTAAGGCCTCAATCTTAGAAGAAAAATCTTGTTTCGCCATATCTAGGGAGTTTTTCACTTCCTGTACATTCAAATTCAAAGTCTTTACCTCATCCGAGGATTGTCTCAGGGTTTTTTCTATTTCCAATAACTTCAGCCAGATCTTACCCAGGCTCACCTCCGTCTCTCCTGCAGCTGCAGATATCCTTACAGAGTTGGACTCCCCTCTGAGCTCTTCGGAATAACCCTTTCCGGGTTCCGAAAGAAACCCCGTCCCGCTCAAGGCAGTTGCTGGGCAAGGAGGCGTCGTAGAGAAAGGCGGGGAGAGAGAGACTTCTATTTCCTGCGGGGGGCACGCTTCACCGGTCCCTCCTGCTAAGGACTCCGCTCTGCTTCTTCGGGACAATGCGGGGAAGAAGCGTTCCAAACCTCCGCTTGCCGGTGTGGACGTCGTGGGATGAAGGGGAGTCCCCCGAGTCGTCCCTTTACGCTTGGTATGCGGCATTTTAGAAAAACAGGTAAATTATTCAAGATTCAGCAAGTGGTAGGCAGGAGCTCGCTTCGAACACCTCCGCTCACGGCGCCATCTTGACACGCCCCCCACACCCAAGTTTTTTAAGCACCTGACACAACGGTGCTAGAAAAATATTAAACAAAAGGGCAGAAAGCACCAACCCCTGTGGTATTCCCCTCCGAATCACAACAACATCTGACACTGTCCCTCCACTCCGTACTTGCATACTATGACCAGATAAGTATGAAGAAAACCAATCTAAAACTTTCCCTCCTATCCCCAACTGTCTCAACCTAAATAACAACATTGCCATATCAACTGAGTCAAAAGCAGAGGAAACACCTAATGATATAAAACAGAAGCATGTATTCTTATCTAACCCCTGTCTCAGCACATCTACAGTGGACAGCAACAATCTCTCCATTCCATGAAATCTTCTGAAACCATACTGAAAACTGTCTAGGCAATCATTATGCTCCACGAACTTCTCTAACTGCACACAACTTTTTCCACCACTTTCCCTAAAAAAGGGCCAACAGACATTGGTCTATAATTAGACATCATAGAAAAATCTAAGGTTTCACCTTTCAACAAAGGCCGCACAGCTGCCTGTTTACACACTCCTGGTAGACAACCTTCTTCCAAGGACTTATTTACAATTCGCAACAACATTGGTGCAATTTTACCTGCCATCAACTGCAATATAGCCGACGAACAAGGATCCACTAAGGATTGTATTGGAGTATGAGAAGAAACCAGTCTCTCTACCAACTGAGCATTAATCAACTCAAACACATTCCACTTCACATCCAAATCTGCAGCTTCCACTATCTCTCCCAACTCCATAACCCCAATCACCGCATCCAATTGATTCATACAATGGGCTTCTATAATTTAGAGTATTAGCACACGGTAAATCCATTAGTGTACCTTAGGAAAATGACCCCTTAGGTATCTATAAAGGAAAGGAGGTACCCACTTTCTTTTATAGCAGGGGTTCTCAACCAAGTCCCCAGGACCCACACAGGTTTTCAAGATATTCACAATGAATATGATTGAGACAAATTTCCATACCTCAACTCTACTGTATGCAAATCTTTCTCTTGCATATTCATTGTGGGTATCCTGAAAACCTAAAGAGGTGAAATGCGTACCTATAATTTAGACCTGAGTGCTTATGCCAGCTATAGAGCTGGTGTTAAGTGCTTGTGCCTAAATGCTGGAGATATGTGCATAACTTATAATATTCTATAGATTCCATGTTTAAGTGTGAGCTCTGCCCATACTTAGCCTAGACTCCAACTATGTGTGCACCTAACTGCAAAATATACACTATCAGGCTTATTTTCGAAAGAGAAGGGCGCCCATCTTTTGACACAAATCGGGAGATGGGCGTCCTTCTCACAGGGTCGCCCAAATCGGCATAATCAAAAGCCGATTTTGGGCGCCCTCAACTGCTTTCCATCGCGGGGATGACCAAAGTTCACAGAAGGTGTGTCGGAAGCATAGCGAAGGTGGGACTGGGGCGTGCTTAACACATGGGCATCCTTGGCCGATAATGGCAAAAAGAAGGGCATCCCTGACGAACACTTGGCCGACTTTACTTAGTCCTTTTTTTTATGACCAAGCCACAAAAATGTGCCCTAAATGACCAGATGACCACCGGAGGGAATCGGGGATGACCTCCCCCTACTCCCTCAGTGGTCACTAACCCCCTCCTACCTGAAAAAAAATTTTAAAAATATTTTTCCGGCCTCTAATGCAGCCTCAAATATCATACCCAGCTCCATGACAGCAGTATGCAGGTCCCTGGAGCAGTTTCAGTGGGTACTGCAGTGCACTTCAGGCAGACGGACCCAGGCCCATCCCCCCCTACCTGTTAAACTTGTGGTCGTAAATGTGAGCCCTCCAAAACCCACTGTACCCACATGTAGGTGCCCCCCTTCATCCCTAAGGGCTATGGCAGTGGTGTACAGTTGTGGGGAGTGGGTTTTGGGGGGCTCAGCACACAAGGTAAGGGAGCTATGCACCGGTTGGTGTCCTGGCATGTCAGGGGGACCAGTGCACTACGAATGCTGGCTCCTCCCACGACCAAAGGGCTTGGATTTGGTAGTTTCTGAGATGGGCGTCCTCGGTTTTCATTATTGCCGAAAATTGGGGCCGACCATCTCTAGGGATGACCATCTCTAAGGTTGACCTAAATGTTGAGATTTGGGCATCCCCAACCGTATTATCGAAACAAAAGATGGCTGCCCATCTTGTTTCAATAATACGGGTTTTCCCGCCCCTTCGCGGGGACATCCTGTGAGGACGCCCTCAGGAAAACTTGGGAGCCCATTTCGATTATGCCCCTCTATGTAAAATATGTGTGTATTTACAGAATATGCAGAATTTATGCATTTAGACGTGTATGTGCATAAGCCCATATATACCATTAGTCTATATATTTATGTACTGTATATAATCAGCATATAAATGTTAACTACTTTATAGAATTACCCCCATTTTGCTGAAGACAGTATCATTATCCATGCTACTCCTAAGGTAATATTGTGCAGCAGTAATGTAAGATCTGCTTAAGTATTTAGGAGCATAGTTATCAACATGGGCTACCGTTAAGACATTATTTTACCACTAACATGCTACTTTAGCACAGGTCCCATTTTATACCATGAAAACTAGTTACTAATAACTGATTAACAGTAAAATAACACACCTTAACAGCAGCACGTGTTGATAACTCTTCCCCCCCCCACCCCCACCCACCTCCTTAATCACAGGCAGATTTCTTTGCTTTGTAGCAGTTTCAACAAAATCAGTATTCATCTTTTATATTCTTTTAGTAGTTTTATGTTTGATTGTTTTTATTTGAACTGTAATTTCTTGTTATGTTTTAGAATTTCATGGCTGACCTAGAGCTCTCCCATTACTTTGTTTTCTAGAACATTGGTTTCAATTGCCCACATTTCTGTTTCTGTAATTTTTTTTCTTGTCTGCAGGATGAGACAGCCACAAGATATTGAAATTCAATACTATGCTGCCAGTATGCCTGCATCCTTTAAAATATGAGCAAGCCTTTCTTTTGCACACAGCAAGGCTATGAGGGCTTTGACTGCTTGCAAGGGTTTTCTGCAGTCAGGTCTATGTTTAAGGCTATACAGGATTTGGGGGGGGGGGGGGGGGGAACGGTGGTGATCCTTTGCTAAGGACTTTAACAATAGACAGAGTCTGGAAGAAATGCTTAAACAAATAGGGCCCTAAGGAGATATTCTAGTTTTGTGCTTCTAAAAAATACATAAGAAGCCATGCAAACTTTGTTTCCTGAAGAGTACAGTCTCCAACCAATATCTCTAGAGGGGATTTAGTTACTGGAAAAAAAGCTAAACCAGTCAGTGTGGCCTTCAAGCTGACTTTTGCTGCATATAAATTCCCTTTATACGAAAGTTATGCACCAAGAACCTGAGTTTTGAATCAGTCCTCAGACAAATAGGGATTTAGCTGCCAATTTAGGAGGTCTTTTACTAAGGTGTACTAATGGATTTAGCGCATGCTAACGAATTAGTGTGCGTTAAGTGCCATGCAGCCCATAGGTATACAATGGGCTGCATGGCATTTAGCGCACCTTAGTAAAAGGACCCCTTAGTAATAATCAGTCTATTCTTGTTCCTTGCAGTCCACTGTGCATCAGCTGGAACAACTGCTCTGGTAACAAAAAGACAAAGGACAATTAATATTGATTACTGGCCTGTTAATGTTGTATTATTGTTTAGCTCAGTGATTTTCACTAATGGTTCTGAAGGATCACAAACAGGACATCCTAATGAGCATGCAAAAATAGTGTGCAAGCAAATCTATCTCAGATGTATTCAAATGGATCATGTGCATTTTCAATAGGAAGGCCTGAACACCCAACCCATCTGTAGCCTTCAAGGTTTAAAAGCAAATGCCACTGATAATTGTTGAATTCATGCATAAAATACACTACAGAGGTCTGAACCAAATTACAGTGGAACCCTGACAGATGTTCAATTGTGAAGCGCTGCGTACGACTGGTAGCGCTATAGAAATGATTTGTAGTAGTAGTAGATGAACAGGGGTATTTTTACTGACCATTTTTGTAGCAGAATACAAAAATGATAAACTAACGGGGGCAACATTTCAAAAATATCACTTTGCATCCAGAAAGGTAAACTGTGTGCCCCTTTTATCAAGCTGCGGCAAAAGGGGGCCTGCTCTGGCATCAGCGCATGTTTTTGATGCGTTCCAACCGCCCCCATTTACCACAGCTGGTAAAATGGTAGTCTTTCTTTTCTGCAGGAAATGGCAATGCGGCAAGTAAAGTACTTGCCATGCTGCCATTTCGGGGGGGGGGGGGGGGAGCCCTTACCACCACCCATTGAAGTGGTGATAACTGCTCCCACACTAACCCAGCGGTAATCAGGCAGTGTGCGCCACTGCCCGATTACCGCTGGGTACACTCCGGCGCTTTTTGTAGCACCGGATAGGACGGCGTACTAGTACCGCCGGGCTGCTACGGTAGCCCAGCGGTACTTCCTGTTTATCAAGCGGTAAGCGTGCGTTGGGCTTACTGCTGTTTTGCAAAAGGGGCCCTGTGTGCATTATTTGGAATAATGCATGTTGTTTTCCCTTTCAAAACAGAAAGAGGACTTTGCAAAACTAATTTCACAAATATGCTTAGGCTTGTGCAATTTGTTTTAAAGTTAACAAGTGACTATGATGCAAAATTATGCAGAGCACCTCAATTATTATTAGCACAAAGTAGAACACCACAGATTAGATTTCACAAAAACGTAGGTATTTGTGAAATGTCCTAGATATTTCATTCTTCTATTGTGTTTATTTGCATGGAAGTCCTGGTAGAAAACCAAAACACATGCTATGGCACAAACAGTACCCAAAATTTTCCATTTTTCTCTGATTACTACATTGCTCTAATATTGCTACAACCAAGGACATCATTTTCCTTGGCAGCTGAGGGACCCATTTTGCAGAAAAAGGTAGAAATTCTAAGCAGAGTGTTCAGGAATCTGTAACAAAGCCATGTGAGTTGTAAATTATTTAACATGCACAAAATATGAAATTTACATTGAACATCTGAGAAAATTTAGGGGTCAGTATTCAGCCGACGGTGGTCAGTGTTTTATAGGCATGTGTTTTTTGGCCATTGCTGGTAGTATCTTCAGATATCCTACTTTTTTGACAGTTGGATAGTTTGCTTTTCACATCTGAGTTTAATTTTAAGTTCATATTGCTTTTTGGCTATTGAGAAGCAGGAACAAAGGTTTGACACTTTCTCTGTTACACTTGTGACTCCTGCATTTGCCGAAATGTGGCCTGTGTTGGGTCCTTCAATAAACTTACCCATTTATGTTTCCCAATTCTGCAGGCTCATCATGCTTTTTAGTCTGAGCTTTGGACTCCCTCTACTTGGATATCTAGATTTGTGAGCCCAAATTTGGGAGCACCCCCACGATGCAAATGTAAATTAATTGGCTAATGTTAATAATTGGGTGCTAATAACCAATTACTGATGTTAATTGGCACCCATTAAAATTTGTGAACCATCTTGCACTATCCTATAAGGTACAGCGTCCATCTTCAATAGTGCATAACTCAAAAAGGGAATGTCGCCCATGGGAAGAGTATAGGTGTGTCACAGGCATTCCAAAAATTTGCGAGTATAGTTATAGAATAGAGTCTGTGCATGCAAATCTGGGTGCCATATGTAGAATCCAGGGGATAATTGTTCATAGAATATAGGAAAATGATAGAGCTAACTGTGAATGCAAGCAAAACAATAACATAACATAAAATAAAATAACAAAACAATAAAAGAAAACAATAGCTAGTTTAAAAGCAAGGCATAGAACAAGCAAGAAATTTCTCAAAATGGGTAAGATGCAAAGCATGCCAACACCCCCCCCCCCCCCAAAAAAAAAAAAAAAACAGTGCTCTCTAGCCATCCTTTATATGCACTTTATTAGCCACTGCTACTGTTTCACTTTCTGGCAAGTTTAAATTGCTCATTGCCCAGACATCACATCTACTGCAAAAGAGATCCTTGTCATGGCCATGGCTATGCCCTCACATCCTGACTCATCTTTCCTTCCGGTGGTTGAGCTCCATGGCTTCTCCAGACCAACTCCCCAGCACTGATGCCTCTGCGGCCGGTTTCTCCGACTGTGCTCCAAGCCTCACTCTGATGTTTTCAGTATTCTAGTCTCATTATGGTGCTCTTACTGCCTCTTTCAGTGTGTTCCAAGCCTCATTCCAGGGCACCAGAGATTGTGACATCATTAGTGAGGGCCCTTATAAGGAACCACAGGAGCCTCAGGTTTTGTCTTTGCAACACAGGTCTCCTACATAAGTATATAAGTATTGCCATACTGGGAAAGACCAAAGGTCCATCAAGCCCAGCATTCTGTTTCCAACAGTGGCCAATCCAGGTCACAAATACCTGGCAAGATCCCAAAAAAGCACAAAACATTTTATGCTGCTTATCCCAGAAATAGTGGATTTTCCCCAAGCCAATTTTATAATGGTCTATGGATTTTTCGTTTAGGAAGCCGTCCAAACCTTTTTTAAACTCCGCTAAGCTAACTGCCTTTACCACATTCTCTGGCAACGAATTTCAGAGTTTAATTACACGTTGAGTGAAGAAAATATTTCTCTGATTCATTTTAAATTTACTACATTGTAGCTTCATCGCATGCCCCCTAGTCCTAGTATATTTTGAAAGAGTAAACAGATGCTTCACATCTACCCGTTCAACTCCACTCATTATTTTATAGACCTCTATCATATCTCCCCTCAGCTGCCTTTTTTCCAAGCTGAAGAGCCCTAACCGCTTTAGCCCTTCCTCATAGGGAAGTCGTCCCATCCCCTTTATCATTTTCATCGCCCTTCTCTGCACCTTTTCTAATTCCACTATATCTTTTTTGAGATGCGGTGACCAGAATTGAACACAATATTCGAGATGCGGTCGCACCATGGAGCGATACAAAGGCATTATAACATCCTCATTTTTGTTTTCCATTCCTTTCCTAATAATACCTAACATTCTATTTGCTTTCTTAGCCGCAGCAGCACACTGAGCAGAAGGTTTCAACGTATCATCAACGACAACACCTAGATCCCTTTCTTGGTTCGTGACTCCTAACGTGGAACCTCGAATGATCTAGCTATAATTTGGGTTCCTCTTTCCCACATGTATCACTTTGCACTTGCTCACACTAAACGTCATCTGCCATTTAGACGCCCAGTCTCGTAAGGTCCTCTTGTAATTTTTCACAATCCTCCCTCGATTTAATGACTTTGAATAACTTTGAGTCATCAGCAAATTTAATTACCTCACTAGTTACTCCCATTTCTAGGTCATTTATAAATATGTTAAAAAAGCTGCGGTCCCAGTGGTGTCTAGCATGTGTCTTGCACTCCAGCTCTGCCTCAGTTGTTCCTGACGTGTCTCCAGCCTTGCCTCATCCTGTTCCTGCCTTGTTTGTTTGTTCCTGTTGTCTCCAACATTGCCTCAGCTTGTTCTTGCCTTGTGTCCAGTCCCGCTCCTGCCCTGCTTCCTGCCTTCCAGTTCCAGCCCTGCCTTCTCCAGCCTTGTCTTCTGTTAGTCTAGACTTTGGTTACCTATTGTGTCTTTTCCTGTGCCTGCCACCAGTCTGAGCCTGTCTAACCATCGGTATGACCAGGTAGCGCCAACTCAGCTGCAGCCCAAGGGGCTAACCTTTCCTGAACTGCGACAATCCTGATGAAAAATACAGTCACTTCAGGCGCAGAGCCAGTCTACCTCAGCTGGCAAGATACAAAGAGGTCTCTTCTTATTCAAACATCTATCTCGGCAGTCATTAATGCCTGGTACCTCTAACAGGTGAAGACCTGGAATAACAAGTGAAAATAAAATTTAACAATCCACAGATTTCAGTTTTAAGAATGTTCAGAAAACCTGCAAGTATCACTCGGCTCAAAAAAAAAAAATAAGCACACAATAAATTTGTGAAAAACATACAGTTCAAATTAAATGATAATTAAATAATAGTATGTTAAATTAATGTAAGAGGAAGCCAGAAGATTTTGAAGGGAACAATGTATTCTCTTTGTGTAAAAGTGCATTATTCCATAAAAGATTAGTCACAAAATTCAATGACAAGTTTGCAATTAACCTGCACAGCTATCACAGAACATTGAGCGCACTGTAGTGGAACCTATGAGGACTGAAATGTTCATAAATACCAGCTGGGATCTTTCAGCCTTTTAGAAAGTCTTTTGAGTACCAAGAAATATCATTCCTCTTATTTCAATGAGCACTGCTGACTCATGCCCATAAATCTCAGAGTAGCCATGTTTGAAAGAGTCGTAAATGACTTAGCTACATAGTTGGCTAGTTTGAAAGATTCTATTGAGTACAACCTACTTCACTTCCAAAATGATTTCCTGCTGGTTTCTGAATAGATCATGGGTATAATATGCATAAATAGTACCTAAGAGGTCCTTTTATTAATGTGCAGTAGGCTGTAGTCATGTGAATTAGTAGGAGGTAACTACTAGGACACAGAATTGGTAATCGTTATCTTGCTGGTGCAACAGTTAAATCACATGCTAATGGCATGGTGGGTTATGGGTAGAGAATGGACAAGGAATATGCATTGCATTAGTGCATGGTAATTTACTTCACTTTGGGGTCCTTTTCAAGCCGTGGTATAACTTGGCCTGCAGTAGTGTGGGTTTATGTTTTTGGCACACACCAACACACCGGGCTATTTTTTTTTACTTCATCTGGAGAAAAAAGGGCATTTTTTAAGGGGCCGGGAAATGGGCATCTCGTGCACCTATTTACGCCTGGGCTAGCGGTTAAGGGCTCATGTGCTACATGCACGGTAACCACTCAGCACACGCCAACTGCCAATTATTGCTAGAAACGCCGCATGTGGTAGACAATAAAAAATCATTTCTACAAACAGAATGAGCGCACACCAAATCCAAAATTACCAACACCAAACCCAAAATTACCACCAGGGGGCACACTAGTCTGGTGGTAGTCTCATTTTGGCATGCACTGCACATAGGCCCTACCGCAGATTAGTAAAAGGGCCCCTTTGTTACTGTTATACATACCCCTCAAGTAGAAGGCAATGAGGGCCTCTTTAACTAAGCTGTGGTAAATGAGATTACCGCCAGGCTAGTGTGCTTCCCCTGGCAGTAATTTCAGATTTGGCATGCGCTCATTCCAACGGTAGAAATTATTTTTTTTATTTTCTACCGTGCGTGGCGTTTCCAGTGGTAACTGGCAGTTGGTGTGCACTCATTCCAGCGCCAGAAATGTAAAAATACATTTCTACCGTGCGTGGCATTTCCGATGGTAATCGGCAGCTGGTGTGTACTGAATGGTTACCGCGTGTGTAGCATGTGAGCCCTTACGACTAGATCAATGGACTAGTTTTGATTTTAGCACTCACCCATTTCCCAATCAATCTGGGAAATTAATAAAGTTTAAACAACGGACTCAAATACAAAGCAACCTAAGCATCCAGCTTCTCCTATATAAGCACACAACTATGGAACTCACTGCCAAAAGCTGTGAAAACAACCTACGACCATCTAAACTTCAGGGAATCACTAAAAACCAACCTGTTCAAAAAGGCATACCCTACCGACCCAACATAAATGCCTACACTCTGTAACACAGCAAAACCAAAGCTTGTAATGGACACTATATAATCTCTCCTCTCTTCGATCCCCATTGTGCCTGAACCTTAATCGACCACAAGATCACCATGTATTTGTTTCTCTACTGGACTTGGCGAACGCCTTTACGGTACTATGTAAGCCACATTGAGCCTGCAAATAGGTGGGAAAATGTGGGATACAAATGTAACAAATAAATAAATAAAAGCACCAAAATGCTGGTTTGAAGAAGGCTGTTTGTTTCCAGCATGAAGGTAATATACTTTGGAGATAGAAGAAAAAGAAGATTTGGGAACTTTCAGTATCTCTGAAATTTGGGAACTTTCAGTATCTCAGAAAGGTATCTATTAACTATATCTTGTGCAGATACAGGAAGTATTTTAAGAAAATCAATCAGAGATTCTGACACCTGACAGCATTTTCAACTTTAGCACATAAATTCACAGTATTTCTCAATCCAAGTGTGCCCTTGGGTTTCTAATACCTTCAGCCTTATTCCAAAAGATTCAGACTTATTTTGCAACTCAGACCCTTTCACTTTCAAAACTGATGATTCAGTTACCATCTGTTCAAAGTGTGAAGAAAAATTTTGTATCCGAGTTCCCGGAGTTACCTAGAGGGCAGAAATTAATTTTCAAATTAAAGACCTCTGGTCACAGCAATGGAGCTATTTTGGTCGTGTTTCCTGCCATTAATAAAGAATTACTCCCAGTACCTACAATTCCAGAGGACTGAACACCTTCCACTAAGCTTAACTCTGCAGAGCATGCAGGTTCCTGAGTTGACGGCACCAACAATGGACCTCCCTGCAATCCCAGAGCTGCAGGTTCTCTCTCTCCGCCCAGCTCTAGTGCAGGTTTACAGTACTATTGTGTCCAACATCTTCACCAAACATCGTCGGGGGTAGTGGCTGTACTGGCAGGCTCGGCTCCTTGGTAGATAAAATAGCTTCGAAGGGGGTAGGGCGAGTCTATGCCATACTGCCCACCTCCACCATCCTAACATTGCTCTGAGTATTGAACTCTCAGTCCGCAAACCAGAAAGGGGTCTATTGGGCCAGTCGAAGCAGACATTGCTCTGGGCTCCACAGGGAACACCTGGGTCTTCGATTTTTTTTCCACCATAGGTAGGCCGACAGCATTGTGCAGAGCAGCTCAACCAGCAGCCATCTTGGAAAGCTCCTCCCCAATACTCTCAGTGTTAGAGTAATCTATACCTGCCATATTTGATATAATTTTAGGCCCTTAGAGTACCGAAATAAATCATAAATAAGCATTCTAAAACTCAAAATCATCCTCTATTTTATTATCTTACTTTTTCTTATTTTACAAGCAGTAGTTTGTACAGTTTCAAATGTAGCATTTATTTGCTATTTTTATATTCTTTCTTTCCTGGGCTGCCTAAATCAAATAACTGCAAAAAGTATTAATCAAAATATGTAAAACAAGCAAAAAGTACAGTAGCACTAAATACACAAAAAGATTAAAATAAATTCTAGGTCAAAAGTGTGACTCACTGTAGGCACAGCATGCCACTGTACATTAGCATACATATTTGAATCTGCTGTCTATTGCATCAGCACAATTTTAAGATACAGCCACGTTAATGCACTGGAATAGAAGAGAAAGCAGAGTTATCTTTGGCAACTATTGGCCTCAATAATAACCTTCAAAATTATCCATGGGTTAGTACCCATTTTTACAAAATTTACAAATGGGCTGAGCTGCTGGTTCATCAGCCTCCCTATGTAAATTTTGCAAGAAATTTTATGTGTGCTGCCAGCTGCAGCAATACATAAAAGTTCTTTTATAAAAGTTAGCCCACGGAGTGCACAAAGTTTTAAATGGCCTCATAGCCTGATTTAGAGAACCCTGGACATTCCATTGGAGGGTCTCTCATCCTGGTAGTCTAGTGACACCCCATCAAACCACACCAGCCCTGACTTGGGGCATGAATGGTAAAATTACCCCTTCCCTTAAAATTTGTGTATGTGAGGATCAGGCCCCCACACTACTCTTCCACCCTCTACACTGACTCAGGTCCAGGCGACAAAGTGGACAAGAGGCGCAATCTTCACTTGCTCCTGTCCCAGTGGCTGCTGTTGTTAAGAGGACTGCCTGGCCTTTTGCAGTATTCGGTTGCCTTCTTCAGCCATTTCTCATAACATCATCTCCAAAAAGTAAAGATGATTTTAGAAAATGAGGGGAGGTGGAGTTATCAAAACAGGCTACCATTAAGATGGGTTATTTTACTGTTAACCTGGGTTATTAGCATAGGCGCAGTTTGGCTACTTCATTTGTGGGGGGGGGGGGGGGGGGGCAAGGCATTAAAAGTTTAGATTACTGACGGAGGAAGAATTCCCTCCCCCCTTGATTTGCTTTCTTCCTCCCCTCCATTTCTTTTGTTTTCACGTTTTTCTTGTTTCCTTTTATCCCACCTATACTCTTCAAATTGCCTCTCCCCTTCCTGCACACACTCCTCGCCTTTCCACACACATTCCTCCTACCCAACTCTTTGTAATGCTCTCATTCTTTACCTCTTTTCCTAACCCCCCCCCCCCCCATCCTTGCATCTCTCCTCTATATCACACTTTTCCTCCTTCCTTCTACTTCTGGCTCTTCCCACTCATCTCTCCTCCCTGTTCTTCTCTCATGAATTCTTCTTTTCTTCCTTCCGCACCCTTCTTCTCCTCTTGTTTTTTTCCATCTCTTCTCTCCACCTTCTCTCTCTCTCCTCACTCCTCACACCCTCCGCTCCTATCTTTCCTGTCTTTCATCTTCTATCTCCCCAGCACATACTCCCTCCCCCTCCCCCCATCTCTCTCTCTCTCTCTCTCTCTCTCTCCTTTCCCTTTCTCCTCCCGGCACACACTCTCCCCATCCAACCCCTCTGGAACATCCACTCCCTATCTCTCCTTTTGCATACTTCATCCTGACACTTGTGATGAAATATTTTTACTTGGGAGGGTCAAACAAACCAAGCTCTGTCCCTGCCTCCCCTCCCCACACCCATCCTGTGCAGATGATTTGTGGAGCAAAATATTAGTAGGATCTTGGCCCTGTAACCCACCCATTCCACTGCCTATGCACTCTCTCTTCCTCTCCCCAATACACTCTCCTTCTCTCTCTCTCCACTATCAGACACTGTGTGTAATTACACAGAATCCTGCAAATGGACACTTGGAGTTTACCATACCATACCAGCACAAAGTACAAGAATTCAAACCATGCCAGCCCTACTTATGATAAGTAAGCAGTACACCTCCATTTGGGAAAAGACAAGCCAGACTGCTACAGATTCTTACACACAACCTGCATGTTAACAGAATCCCTCCTCAGTTACACATGGAAAGTAGACTATCGCCTAGTAACAATAACAGACTGCAAATTAGAAAAATATGCAGACAAAAAATTAAATGAAAATCCCAAGAGACACCAGATTCTTAACAGTGGAATACTGAAGAAAGAGAAGCAGAAATGCAATTCCTCCTGTACAGAACAAAATATAAGTAAAGCACATTTTCAAAGTGACATTTTTTATTTTCTAAAAATTAAAAAATAAATATTTTGTACCTTTGTCTGATCATTCTGTTCATAGGTACCAGCTCTGTGGGTACCTGAGCACCCCCAATATTTTCCCCTAAGTCTATAGACCTTAGACAGCAAGCTCCATACTGAAGTTACACAGGTAGGAAGGAAGTGCCTCTGTACCCTAGCTACTGCTCCCGCCTCCTCCTGCAGCCTGTTAGCTGGATTCTGCCTCCCCCTGCAGCCTGTCCAATAGACTGCAGGAGAGGAGGGAGTTGCCTTCCCCATTGGCAGCTGCTAGGCTACAGCAAGTACAGCAAACAGATACTGACTGACAAAAGGAACAGACAGATTCAGGGTTGCCAGATGGGCGGTTTTCCCACCCAATTGGGCGGTTTTCCACAACCCGCCGTGGGAAACTTTTGCCCGCGGCGGGTTGCGGTTTTTTGGGCTTGTTTTTTTTTTTCGCGAGGGTTTTGGGCGGTTTTTCGGCCGGTGGGGGGTGGGGCTAACGGCGACAGAGGCGGGGTTTGGAGACGTATTGGGCGGGGCGAGGTGACGTATTGGGCGGGGCGATGACGGCGGGGGCGTGGTGATGACGGAAGGGGTGGGGCTAATGACGGCGGGGCGGGGGTGATGACGGAAGGGGCAGGGTTGATGATGGCGGGGGCGGGGGTGATGACGGAAGGGGCGGGGTGATGACGGAAGGGGTGGGGTGTGTGCGGTTTTTGGGCGGGTTTTGGGCTGTTTTGGGTGGGAATTTTTTTTTTTATATGGCAACACTGGACAGATTCATTTAGAAAACTTTATTGGCCTGACAATTATATCTATGTTGCCAAAAGTAATACTTAGCAGTTAAGGTAAAAAAAAAAAAAAAAGACAGAGGTACTGGGAGATAAATAAAAGGAGCAAAGAAGGGGTGAAGGGAATGGGAAGGAGCCACTGGTTAAGGGAGACAATACTGCTCTGAAATGCTCAGTGCATTTTATCTAGCAAAAAAGGTGCTGGTACTCAAATGCTAGGCCACCCTTTCAGGGGTGAGGGTGATCACCGAAGGACCCACCCCACAATAGCCAGGGCCCCTGCAACCAGTCACAGAATCTATGACAAGGAAGAATTAGTGTCTAGAGCCTGAGCTCTTTCATTAAAACTTGCAATCCATGGGTCAATTTTAGCAGACAATGAAAAAGGTGCCGGTACTCAGTACCCCCTCAAAAAAAGCCCTGGAAATGCTGCAAGATGCAGAAAGGATCTGTAAAGGGAAGAGAGGCTGGGTGATGGGGATAGGTACTGATAGTGAAGCTCTGGGGGAGGGGTAGAAACAGGATGTGTGGGTGAGAGGAATTCAGGTAGAGAGCATGGGCTGTGTGGGAGAAGGTTGCTAAGCAGAAGGAGACATGATATGGGAAAGAGGAGGAAGAGCAGGCAGGGGGACACAAGCTGTAGACGAGATGGAGTAGCTGGTAGGGACTAGAGAAAGACAGCTATGGGAAGGGGGGGGTCATTGTGCAGAGAACAGACATGAAGGTGAAAAAAGAGTGAGCAGTGGAGGAGAGAGTAAAACTTGAAGAAAGTGAGATGAGAGAAGCTGTAGAGAGAAACCATGGAGAGGCAAATATATATGGAAGAAAGAGAAATAATGATGACATGGGAGGAAAACTTAAAGCGAATCCTTAAAAGAAGGAATTTGATGACAGAGAGAAACCCAAGATCAAGAAGAGACAAAGGCGGAAGTTAAACTACAGACACAAAAGGTTGGAAAATTATTTGTTTTTAGTAAAGATTTCTGTGCCAGGTGGGCTGGATCAAGGCAGTAGCTATATTTTGCCCTTCTTCTACAGCCCTGGATAATTACTATGTTGTTTTATTGGAAGACCATGGGGAAGCAGGAGGGGATTGTGCTAGTATTTGATGCCATAGTCTGAAAAATATCTTTCAAATGGCTTCTCTTTGGCAGCTCTAAAATACAGAGACCTATGATTCAGTTTCAAATTGAAAGGGGAACAGAGAGTAACACCATCTCCCTTTTTTCACAAAAATAAGTAATTCCCTTGCGAAATCTTATGGGAGACAGTGGTGTTGAATTGTGGACTCGTTATGCTGTATCGTCCCAAAGAAATAGCATGGCAGCAGAAGGAAAAGATTACAGGATGGATGGGTGCAGTTTGGACGGGGATAAGGTGTTCACTGCCCTCCAGCTATATATGTTTCTTGGTCTGGTTTCCCTCTTGGTTCAGCTACTAAGCCTCCATGTCCTTCCACATCATGTAGGCCAGAGAAAGATGGGAGTGGAGGATAATGATGCTGGAAAGAGAAAGAAGGGGATGTTTGGTAAGAGAGTAAGAGGGATGTTGTGCTGAAGTCACTGCTAATAAAGGAGGGGGCATTGTGCCAAAGCTGTTACCACCAAATGAGGCTCCAATTTCCATTTTTTGCAGAAGGCACTAGAGTCAGTGCTAACTCAGCTCCCCATGCCAGCCACTTACTCTATAACCTCTAAAGCTTAAGCAGGTGGGCTGGCACACAGTGGGTTGATATGAATGCATGCCTTTGGGTTCACTGATTTCCTGTTGGGATTTTCAGTCTGAGGGCAGGAAGCAGGACATACAAATGTGGCCCTAGGGGCTGGGCAGGAACTGGTTGATGAGCTGCTAAGGTTTGTGCATGTAGGTGGTAGAGTAGCTCATAGGGCCTTTCTGTACATAGAACTGCTATTATATTTTGGTCTGTAAGTTCTAGAAATGAACAGTGTCTGAAGCTCTGGGAAGAGGGAATAGGAATATGATCCTTGCCAAAGAGAGTAGAGAGAAAATATTTGAAATATGTGATAAATCTGCTTAGAAAATATGAATGAGTATAGCCATATCACCTAGCTAAAGATATAGGTTGAGTCAATAATCCATAAAGTGTAGGCTTATTCAACAGTCTGTTTACGAGAGAATAGATGAATGTAGTTAGAACACCTGCCTAAAAATACAAACTGAATCAATAATCCATTCATTATCTACCTAAAATTATAGCCTGATTCAACAGTCAACTTACCAGCAAGCCTTTCCACTCCATAGACATAAGAAATCTACTCTGGCCTCTCTGCTGCTAGGTCCTCTTTGAGAATCCCATCCTCCTTCAGGGTGAGATTCCCACACTTTCAGTACACCCTTCCATTTTGCCCCAGCTAAGTCAGAGGGATTTCAGTACTCCCCTCCAGGTTCCTAAAGGCCAAAGGTTCCCTTCTCTTAGAGCATGAAGTAAATCCACACTCCTAGGTTTCCTTCTTATGCAAATTAAGATGCTAATTAATGTTCAGTTCAGTCTCCCTTATGTTTCTTTTTCCTCAGTCCTCCTGAACATATTGAAATGATCTCTTCTTCCTTTCTGGAAAGGGTTAGTCCTCCCCTGCCACCTCCCACATAGTGTTCTCCAATGGACTACTACCATCCTACACAGGGTCCCAGGTATTCACCCTAACTAAGGTAGTAAGGACTATACCCAAACTGTCTGCTTATATGCCTACTAAAAACAGCTTATACATACCAGGGTGATCATGCTTCCAATGATAGAGTGTACCTATTATAATGAGAGAAAGGGGGTAGACCTAGGGAAGTTTCTCCTTTTGCTCTAGTTTCCCACTTACACTGTGAACTAACTAACACAGGCATACTGTGTGAGCCTATAACATGTACAAAATGGGTGGTGGCAAGTGTTCATGCAGTAATTTTAAATAATGGCCATATGCTAGTGGCCATTAATACAAAAAATAGAAAATAATGGTGTAAGGGTGAACTAAAAGCACCCCTGGGACACTGCAGAAGCTTGTTAGCATCGCTCCTCAGCATCTGGTTTTGGAACGGTTCACTGTGGGATCAACGCTGGTGAAATGCAAGGGCAAGGTGCAAATGTTTCTGTCGGCAGACTCACCTATGCCAAACCTTCTACAGCAAACGCTTACGGGCTTTGTAACACCTGTAAGCGTTTGCTGTAAAAGATTCGGCAAACATTCACACCTTGCCCTTAGGACAGGTGGGTCTTAATGTGCAAGGGAGAGGGAAGGAGGGAAAGAAAGGCACATTAGGATGGGAGGAGGCTTGGGGCTTTATTAAAAAAAAAAAAAAACAACCTTATGCAGACCAAAGCGGCCCGATATTCAGCTAGGGCCGCACAACTCTTATGTAGTCCCTGCTGAATATCAGCCGGGCCTGCATAACCTCTCGCAGCCTATCCACCCCAAATTATCCCCCGATATTCAGTGCCGGTGCCCGGTCATGGCCTGGCAATGAATATCGGGGAATAATTTAGCCGTCGATGATGGGATAATTTCCCAGTTCTGTGTAGGTTACCTAAATACCTTCTTTGAACCCTGATTGAGTCCTGTCACTGCTGTTTAGGATCATGTTTGTTTTACCAAGGGTTTCCATTCATTTTGTTTCAGAAATGGTATATGGATGATTTTTGTTTTATGTTGAATTTTGTTTCATTTTGCAGTGACCACAAATGTGTGAGCTTGTAAAACATTTCTGTTTTAATACCATTTTGAACGGTGTAGCAGTACCTTTGTTGAATTAATTACTTATATGAGAGACTTGAAGTTTGTGAAAACCTACCCCCCCCCCCCCCCCCCCCGGGGTTTGAATTTATTCACATTGAAAATCAAGGAACCCTGATGCAGGTACTTGTGCCGGGTCATTAATAAATTATTAATTTGAGTGTCCAGTGACATCATTATCCCCCTGGCCGCCTCTGCCTTTTGCTGTTTCTGTTTTCTGTAGAACATTTTTGTTCTCCTGTTTCTCTTCTGAGACAGGGCAAATGTCGCACTACATTTTGAAATCTCAGTGTGGGGCTGGGAGGAAGGGTCATGACCATATGCAAATGATTAAACTTACAGTATAAAGAAGGATCACTATTTGTGATCATTTGTACATGCAAAATGATTATAACTGCTAAAAGATCAGAGTATATTTAAAGAACAGCACATATTTTTCAGGAGTAATGGAATCAGTTTTTGGTGGCAAGACAAACACTTCTCCCTGAGAGATAAGAGGGCAGTTGAGGTGGCCCAGGAAATAGTAAAAGGGGATTGGATCAGCGTTTAGTTGAAATGCTGCAATTAAAGTTCTTATCCTACAGAGGGTTAGAATTCAAAAGGAGTTAGGCTATAGGGAAATGATCTCTCTCTTCATCTCTGAGAGTTTTTCTCAGGGCTGAACAAGGCTGCAGTTACAGGTCTTGGCCAAAAAAGGGCTGAGGTTCTAAAGGAGTTAATAGAGGATTCCTCTAAAGTGGAAAACTTGTCAGTACAGGTCCCAGAGGACTGAAATCTGTAGAGAGCTAAAGTCACAGTGGCATTTGATTGGATTTTCCTTTGGAAAAGGGAGATAAATCTCACCTAGTAACACCTTTCTGCCCCAGGTAGAGGAACCAGGCATCACACACTCAAAGGGCCAATGGAGCCTGCCCAAGTGGGACTCCTGCCCAGATCAGACCTCAAATCCAGAGATACTCACAAGATGGTGTGATATATAATTTTGGAGGCACACCACTGGGCTTGTATTAACATTTTTTGAATTGTGAACAAGGTTGGCATATTGTGGAAAAATAGATACTAAAAATATTGTAATGTTGACAGTGTACCTGTTCTGTGGAGATGGATTCTATCAAGTTATTCCTCGCTGTATATTAGAAGAGAACTCCTATAATTATTATTGAAAGGAGGGAGGGAGTTAGAAAGTAAAGGACTCTTCGAAACTCTGGTGTAAAAAAAGTAATTATTAAAAAATGATATCTTGTAGTAAGGGATTTGGGAGGGGGAGAGTGAAACCCCTCTGGAGAGAGGTTTTGAATGACGATTTGTTTGCTGAAGGCACACTGAGAGTGCTTTTCTTTAAACATACTCTGATCCTTTACCTTTAGTAGTTATGATCATTTTACTTGTACAAATGATCGCAATTAGCGATCCCTCTTTCCACAGTAAGTTCAATAATTTACATATGTCTGTGACCCATCCTCCCAGCTCCATACTAAAGGTTCAGAATGAACCAGGCTTTTTTTGAGGGGGTACTTGGGGGTACTGAGTACCGGCACCTTTTTCATTGTCTGCTAAAATTGACCCATGGATTGTAAGTTTTAATGAAAGAGCTCAGGCTCTATACACCAATTCTTCCTTGTCATAGATTCTGTGACTGGTTGCAGGGTCCCTGGCTATTGTGGGTTGGGTCTTTCAGTGATCATCCCACCCCTGAAGGGTGGCCTAGTATTTGAGTACCGGCACCTTTTTTGCTAGATAAAATGCACTGGAATGAACTAACCCAATTGTCAGTATACCTTCAACAAATCCTGTCTCATTCAAAAGTTCTCTCCAGAAATTTGAAATATGTCATAGGCACCTATGTGTCTTTATAAAGTACTAGGGGTAAACCTGCAGAAATCAATACTTGGATGAATTCATAAACACCACTTGGGAACAGGTGTAAATATTGGCATCTAAGGTATACATACAAACTACTCTTCCCTCAAAGTCCACCTACTTGTGGGTCACGTGAAAATGCTTGACACCACACGTACCTTTAGGCATGTAAACCCTGGGATAATTTTATTTTAAAATATTTTATAAAATGTTATTATGCAGGAAAAAAGTAATTGTAAAATTACTTCCCACAAATATAGTCCAGATGACAAGATTACAGATTCTAATCAATTTGTGCCATGTTTTAGTTATAATAACTAAATGCAATGAATAACAGAACCCAATCATATTATATAATGGTTCAGGATGGGGGAGAGATTAAGGAGGATGAGGAGGGTCTCTATGTTTATTTTTTCATTGATTTTACCTTTATACATCATTATGAGCTATTTTATTTATTTTATAGACTCCCTGAGCCGGTACGTCAAACTCTACCTCTGGCCGTTTTCAGATCTAGGCTAAAGGCCCACCTTTTTGATGCTGCTTTTAACTCCTAACCCTTACTCACTTGTTAAGTATCTGTATTTTATCATTCCCACCTTAGTTATTCCTTATTTGTCCTGTTTGTCTGTCCTAATTAGATTGTAAGCTCTGTCAAGCAGGGACTGCCTCTTCATGTTCAAGTGTACAGTGCTATGTACGTCTTGTAGCGCTATAGAAATGATAAGTAGTAGTAGTAAGTAGTTATGTATGAGGGTCTACTAAATGGAATGGAAATGAAAATTAAAAATGATGCAGCATCCGTACTGAAGTGCTGTACTTTTCTGGTAGACTAATTCCTTTAACAGTAAAGAGAAAGCAAGCACAATTACAGATATGACTCACCATGAAACCTGCCTTTGAACTAGAAGTAAAGCTATTACCAATTACTTAAGATTTAAAATAATAGCAAAACACCTTTAGATGTCCTAATGAGCATTGTTTACTTCAGAGGAAAGCTAAGCATAATTTAGCACTTAGGAAAAGAAAATGTCAGGTGTAGGTCTTTCATTCGGCTGAATTCCTGTTTTTTCTAATGATCATTTAAATGTTCATAAATAGGAGCACAAATCCTTTTCCTTTATTTGATTTATTTGTTATTTATGTATTTATTGGGATTTATTAACCACCTTTAAGAAGAGATTCACCCAAGGCAGTGCTGGGTCACTAAAAAGAAATTGATGCTTCTGGTGCTTCTTTTCGTTACTTGGACTGTGTTCTGTACTTTGGACCTTCTCTGTGCTGTTTTTGTACCGTATCAACTCTCAGCAGGTACCAAGCGCTAATGGGAACATTAATGCATGACCTGCACTAAAAATAGTGGGAATGAACCCAAAAGGTACTGCAAAAAATTTGCATCTACCATGCAATAAAATCCTGTGTTTAAGGTGCATTAACTGCAACTTTTTGTGTATTTTAGTAAAAGGACCCCAAGGTCTCATTACATAAAATATGACCTATGCTAAAATAGCACTAGTAGTAAAATAATACATCACAACAGAAGCGATTTAACCAGTGAGGAACTGCTTCTTGCCAGTTAAATCACTTTGAACATTGACTGCTTAGTGTCGTCAGTTGTCAATGACTTTTTATAAATGCAATATTCACTATTTGAAATTTTGTTTTCTGTTTTATAAGGACAGACGTGACAGTACCATTTTAAGTGTGGTTACACAGTGGTATTTAATAAATGAAGTCTTTTTCTCCACCTATTTGAGGTCAAAATGTGCTATTTGTAATACTGAGAAAGTTTTTCATTAGTTTTATGTATTTTTCAATTCTCATCTCTTTAATTTGGTATATAACACTTGAGTAATGCCAGAGGACTCACCAATTTATCTGAGAATGATGCAAACATTTTCTCTTTTGTGCGTGTAACCCTTGTTCATCTCAGATGGGTTACTTTAAAAAAATATATTAACTTTTCTAGGAAGGTTAGGGCCAGGACCAGTTTGTTCTGGCAGGCCATTGGCACATAAAATTTAAATGCTCCACTCCCCCATGGTGCTAACTAACACAGCAGAAACAAAACTAGAGACAACCTGCTACAGTATCCATTCAGACTTACAAACAACAGCAGTGATCCAAGGAAGGACGAGACAGCAAAAGTTCACTCAAATGTAACTTTAGTGGAAACTAGATCCAACCTGGCCAAGTTTTGGATAACCTTCATCAGGGGTCTACAAACAATCAATATAAATGTATATAAATATAAAAACATAAAAATCTGTAAGAACATCAATTGATCATCTGTCAAATAAAAGACACCAAAATAAAAATAGAAACATTGGAAAAGTCTGAACCTGAACTATGTTATAGGCAGAGTCAAAGAAAAATAGTTTCTAAGGCTTACAGTCTCAGCTTCTTTAGAGTTTTCAGCTCCTTAGAGACGCTTAAAAATTCTTTAGTTGCAGACTTCTTTTCTGTAGGTGCTGTTCCTCAGATGAGATGCTTGTTTGTAAGTCTTTTTATTGTGGTTGATCCCATAAACTTCTCCTTGTTCCCTCTT
The DNA here is from genome assembly GCF_901765095.1 of Microcaecilia unicolor. Lineage (NCBI taxonomy): Eukaryota > Metazoa > Chordata > Amphibia > Gymnophiona > Siphonopidae > Microcaecilia > Microcaecilia unicolor. Next base: position 112,331 of record NW_021963062.1, on the reverse strand, counting down.
GCTTCTCAGAGTTAGATTTTCTGTCCCTTCTCTAAGCTCTCCTCTGTTCTCCACTTAATTCTCCCATGCAGGATGTAGTGGTATGCTAGCCAGTCTATACTCCCTGCTTTTCTGGGTGCAGTGCCTATGTTTGCTAGAGATTCTCTGCCCCTAAACATATGGTACAGTGGCCAGAGAAGCAGGAGCCAAGACAAGAAATTCAGACCTGCACAGTATCCCTCCAAGAGGTGTCTCCTTCCACCATTGTCAATAACTGGTCAGGAGCGCCAGCCTTTTGTTTAAGAAGCTGTGGGGTATGCAAAAGTCAAAGTCCATTATTGAGGTAGTGCCACCAGAGATATCGGCATTCCTTAAGGGAGCAGAACTCTAAGGGTCTCACAGGGTTGCTCACATTTCCTATGACCTATCCAGAGTTGTGTTCTATACTCCACTCCATGAAGCTTGTAGTTGTCCAACAGCGCTCTAGTTAGAGATCACACAGATTTTGCAGCAAAGCATCAGTAACAATCACAACAGCCACCTCAGTAAGGGCTCTACAAATAAATGATGCTCTGAGTCTTCGTTTGTTGCAGCTAGTCTTGTCCCAAGCCATCTGTTTATCTCACACTGCACAGCCTAGCTGAAGTGCTCACTGAGGAATTACAATATCACTGTACCGGGAAAGCATTGGGACCATTACCCTAGGTGAATTGTGGAAAGTAAAGAAGTTATGATAACCTGGGACGTCCTCATCCTGAATGATAAACAGTTGGATGCAAGAAAACCCAACAGAGTGATAAAAAAGAAAAAAAAAAACACCAGAATGGCATTCATCATAGACATGTCAGTCCCAAATGATTACTCTGTGAATTGCATGGAGAGAGAGAAGATCTTCAAACAATGTTCCTTTTAAGGTGTGCAGGAGTGGCTCCAACTGCATTGTCGCCAGTGGGGGGTGGTGGTGCTTCAATATTGTGTTGTCAATTGATAGGGGCAGGCAGATCCTCTGGAGTTCTGCAGAACTTGCCAGTCCCTTGCTATTGAAAATGTGATGTTGAAACAGCACCCCCCATTGACAGGAGTATAGGTGAAGGACTCTCACACAGTTTAGAGAGAACATCCTTAAGTATCAATAAATGCAGTCCAAGAACAAAAACATGTAGCAGAAAGAGCTAGAAATATTTCCCATCATTTTGGGTGCCACAGGCTCGATCAAAAATAATTTCCAAGCACACCTGGATAGGTTGCCTATACATCTTATGAACTCAAGAGGGAAGCTCTTTTTGCCACAATGCAAGTTCTATGGAAAGTGTTAGGAGTAAATTTGAAAGACTGAGATCATACTCCACATTCTGTGGCCTAGGAGTGAGGTTCATGCCTATCTTGGAATGTGCAAAACTAACCACTTGGAGACATTATCCCTGAGAGAAACATCAAGCCTAACTGGCCAAAATCACAGGCAGTGCTTCTGGTCTCCTGCACTTCCATCTCTAACTGAAGAAATGAAATCTTTATCCTCTCTGGCTTTTGATTGGCTAAATCTCAACCTATATTCCCACTGGCTTTTAGTGTTATACTAGTAAAAGAGGCCCGTTTCATAGAGGAATGAAACAGGCTCTAGCAAGGTTCCACGCCCCCCTCCCTACCTCCCTCTCCCTCCCTCCCTCTCTCCCTGTCTGTCGCAGGGGCGTAGCCACGGGTGGGCCTGGGTGGGCCCAGGCCCACCCACTTAAGCCCAAGGCCCACCCAGGAATGGTGCACCCTGAGTCGAGCCGGTCTTAGGGCGGTGCAGGTGACAGGGCCTCATGCTCTAAGAGGCCCTGCGTGGCACGCCTCCTTCCCTCCCTCGGCCCGACAGGCAGCCCTCCTCCGCTCCTCCTCCATTCCGTTCCCCCCCTCCGTTCCGTCCCACCCACGCAAGAGCGTTGAACCTGTCCTTTTTCTTTTCAGTAGCAGCGAGCGATGTGAAGACACTGCTTCAAGTTCTCCCTTTCCTCTTCACACAGTGTCCATCCCGCCTTTACGGTGACGTATTTCCTGTTTCCGCGAAGGCGGGTCGGACACTGTGTGAAGACAGGGAAGGGAGAACTTGAAGCTGGCAAACTTGCAGTGCCTTCACGTCGCTCGCTGCTACTGAAAGAAAAAGGACAGGTTCAACACACTCGTGTGCATGTGGGGGGGGGGGTGGATGGAGAGGACTCGGGCTGTTGGGGAGCTGAGGGAGGGCAGGGAGAATCGCTGGCCATGGATGGGAGGGGAGGGGGGAACAGAGAGGACTCAGAGGGCTGTTGGGGAGCTGAGGGAGGGCAGGGAGAATCGCTGACCGTGGATGGGAGGGGAGGGGGGAACGGAGAGGACTTGGAGGGCTGTTGGGGAGCTGAGGGAGGGCAGGGAGAATGGCTGGCCATGGATGGGATGGGATGGGAGGGCAGGGAGAATGGCTGGCCATGGATGGGATGGGAGGGCAGGGGGAGGGAGAGGGGAGCTGAGGGAGGGCAGGGAGAATCGCTGGCCATCACGGCAGGGGGAGGGAGAGGGGAGCTGAGGGAGGGCAGGGAGAATCGCTGGCCATCATGGCAGGGGGAGGGAGAGGGGTGCTTGCTTACTTTATTTATTTTTTGTCTATTAGATTGTAAGCTCTTTGAGCAGGGACTGTCTTTCTTCTATGTTTGTGCAGCGCTGCGTATGCCTTGTAGCGCTATAGAAATGCTAAATAGTAGTAGTAGGAGAATCGCTGGCCATGGATGGGATGGGAGGGCAGGGGGAGGGAGAGGGGAGCTGAGGGAGGACAGGGAGAATCGCTGGCCATCACGGCAGGGGGAGGGAGAGGGGAGCTGAGGGAGGGCAGGGAGAATCGCTGGCCATCACGGCAGGGGGAGGGAGAGGGAGAGAACAGATCACTGGACATGAAGAGGAGGGCGGGGGTGGGGAGAGAACAGATCGTTGGAGGGGAGGGGAGACAGGAAATTGCTGGACATCAGGACATGGATGGATGGATGGAGGGGAGAGAGGAAATTGCTGGACATGGATGAGGAGAGGGGAGGGCAAGGGGAAAGAACATAAGGACACAGGAGGATGGTGGACATGGTGAGTGAAAAAATCTCAAATAGAAAGAAGACACTGCATAAAACAGAAGACACTGGGACCAAAGCGAATAGAAAAATGAAATGATCAGACAACAAAGGTAGAAAACATTTTTTAATTCAGAATTTATTAATTGGAATATGTCAGCTTTTGGAAATGTGCATCTGTGATATTTTGCATGTAAGTTTCAATTTTTCTAGTATTGCTGCATGCTGAGTCTGACTTCTTGAGGTAACTTTCCAGTTCAGAAATTTGCCTTCATATTACTACTACTACTACTATTTAACATTTCTAGAGCGCTACACTGTTGTGTCATGTGTTTTTCATGTGTGATCAAGGTGCAGTATTCTGCTAGTGTGTAGTATTTGCAGCCTTTTTTGTTTTGTTTTTTTGTTTCACTAGGTTGTGTACTGGTGTTTTAGAGCCCGGTGTAATTATAGTGCTGCCTTTCCACGCATAAGGTTGTAGCTCGTCCTGTCCTTGGAATTAGTGCTGTTATGGTTTGGTAAGGTTATGAGTGTGTTTTTGCACAAGTTTGTGTATAGTGTTTTGCAGTGGAGAGATTGTGTGTTGGCCTTACTGAGGTGGCACCAAAACATCAGAAATGGTGTAGAGCCTAAATCATGACACACTACCTCTTGAAGGATCTATATATGGTCGTTAATAAAAGGAGCTCATTGTGAACACTATCCACCCTAAAAAGGTGTTTAGTGGCTCTACATGAGAATTGTGATATGATCCCTTGTTTCATATTGTTGACGGTCTGCATTTTCCGTATCGGTATATTGGTGTATTAGGGTCTGCCCAGTGTAATATTTATGATACAGTAAGGTTCTGAGTGTGTTTTTGCACAAATTTGTGCATAGTGTTTTGCAGTTGAGCGATTGTGGTTAGTTTATGCTTTGAGCAACCACTTTATTCTTTGACATATGACACATATCTAATATCTAAAATTCTTTGACATTTGATACATATCTAATATCTAAATTTAATTAAAGGTATTAATTGTCAATGGGGTGGAGCTAGGGAGAGGTGCCAGACCGGGGACTGGAGGCAGGGAAGAGAGAAAAGTGGTGGACCGATTGGTATTAATTGCCTTTGGAGAAAGTCTTCAGCTAACAGAGCTTGAGGATCCTCATTAGCTAAAGTATTTTTATTTTGAGGTGGAGGTATGGCGGGGCAGATATAATTTTGTGCCCACCCACTTTAGGCTCAGGCCCACCCAAAATTGGCTGTCTGGCTACGCCACTGGTCTGTCGTCCAAGTTCCATCACCCCTCCCCTCCATGGCCCCTTCCCTTCCTCCCTCTGTCCCTCTCTGTCGTCTGAGTTCCAGCCCCCCTCCCTACCTCCATCTCCTCCGAGTTCCAGGCCCCCCTCCTCTTCAAGCTGCAGGACGCCCCCCCTCCCCTTCAAGTTGCAGGACACACTCCCTTCCGAGATCCACGTCCCCCCTCTCCTCCGAGTTCAACGCAACCGCAAACTGCACACAACTGGGTCTACAATGTCTCTCTTACCCATGCTTGTGTTCACAAGAGTTGGATGCTCCAGTCCACCACCGCCGAAACCTCTTCAGATGAGTATCCCGAAGAATAGTAAGGAAATCACTTTTGCTCCATCCAAAACGCAACACCAGCTATCCCGCCAGGAAGAGGTCCTCGCTTTCCCCGTCTCAGATATGAAGTCGCCAGGACCCTACAGTTACTACTGTGTCTGAGCTGGATCGCGCGCTCGTATTTCCACAGTTGATGTCTCGCACCTCAGTCGGCTCGTAGCGACCGTCAGCAATCCTCCCCGTCTCCCGAAGCCCCCTCCTACATTTCCCATGGCTAAATTGTGGGCTCTGCTCAAATCCCGTGCGAGCTGATCCTGGGAGTATTGCCGGCTCCTTCTCTCCCCTTCTCTGTCTCATTAGCTTTCTGTTTCCTCTCTTTCTGGCCGCTCTTGCTGGATTCTTTTGGGTTTTTTTCCTTTTCAGTGAAGTTTAGGGGATGGAGATGGTGGTGTGAACTCGTCAGACCCGTGCTTGAGACGCGTTGCGGTTTCCCAGGCAACATGGTGACCTCACCGGAAGGCTTCAGACATTATGAACCAGGTTTCAACTTCCTGGCAGTCAGCTTCAGAACATTGGATTAGAAATTATTATAGTAGACTAGTAAAAAAGGCCCGTTTCCGAAACCAATGAAACGGGCGCTAGCATGTGTTTTTTTTTTGTGTGTGTGTGTATGTGTCACAGAGTTATTTTGTGTGTGTGTGTGTGTGTGTGTGTGTGTGAGGGTGTGAGGGTGCGGTGTGTGTGCAGGTTGTTGATGTGTGTCTTTTTTGTTTTGTTTTTTGCTTGGGGGTTGGGGGATGTGCTGTGCTGTGCTGGCAAAGTGGGTTGGATTGGTGTGTGGCTTTGAGGGTGTGTTTCTGTTGTGTTGTATTGTGTGTGTGTGGTTTTGTCTGTCAAGGAGGTTTGTGGAGGGGGGTCTTTCTGTTGGTGAAATGTAAATGTGAAATGTAAATGTAAATTTTTGCACATACCCACAGCAGGAATATTCTTCTCTCGTTCCAGCGGTGGTTCTGTGCTCTCCATGCTGCACAGATAATGAGCCATTCTGCTGGGGAATGCTCCTCCCTTATTGTCACGTAGTTTCCTCTGATTGGTCCGTCTTACGTTGCCTAGTGTTGCCTGGGAACGGTGTTGTGATGGTCCTTTGTGTTTCAGAATGTTGAGGGTGTTTTTTCTGATTGGTCCGTCATGCGAGGGCGGGACAGAGAGACATGGTCAGTGTTGAGGCTTCACCACCATGAATCCATGAACCCTTCAGTGACTGACTGAGTGACTTCAGAACGTTGTCTTCAGAACGTTGAGGGTGAGTTTATTATAGTAGATGGTTAGGAGCATTGTGCATGAGGAAATTAACTTTGGAGGCAGCCATGTAGAGAAGGGCTGCAGGTGTCCAGAATCCACAGTTCAGCAATGCCCTGGCCATACCTTCATGAAAGATGTGAAAATTTGGAGTGACTGCAAAAAGAGCTTAGTCAAAGGTAATACCTAGATATGTTTGCTGCTGCACTATAGAATCTGATGAAAATAAAGACAATGCTTACAAGAGTGTTCCAATCACTGAACGGTTTGTATTATAAATTAAACATAATTAAAGTTTCTGACATTGCTTTCAATTTCAATGTCTCTTCTGAGAAAACATATCATTACGCCTCTGTTTGAGTTTTCTGTTTTAACTTCTATCTGTCTCTTAGGCACAGCAACAGAGATGAACATATTGAAATAAATTGACAGGTCTATCCCGCAAAGCCCATTCCTGACGAGCCATGTCTGAGTCTCTGTATCTGAGTACATTCATTTTTTGTCGTCCCATTTTTGTAAACAAAAGCCACTCATTCCTATTTTATTTGTGTTGGCAGTGTCCCTGTAAGTGCACAATAAAAAATAATCATAATAATACATCAAATCAAACATGAAAATCTTTCTTAGGCATCATTTCTTTTTAATACTCTTCTTTTGCATGAAAATAGTTGCATCTCAGCTGGCAGCTCTGTTGTGTATTCCTTCTTTCTTGAAATATGGTATTTGCACCTGTAACTATGCTGTATACTTATGGTTATACTACAGCACAGATATTAACATATTGAACAGTGTTTTCAAGAGCTATAATTCATAACTGAAGGACTACAGTAGATGGCTGTTTGCCTCTGCAGTGCCCACCCTTTCTGGTAGTTTGGCATATACTGTATTAACACTCATTTAGCTGAACCGATATAGTTCCCGCAGGACAGATTTAAAGAAGGTCATTTAAGCAAGGTGAGCTGTGTTATCTGGAGAACTGAATAGCATTGGGCATGACCTAAAAATTATGCTTTCTCATTTTCATGCAGGAGAGTAATAATTGATTACAAAGGGACTTGTTTGATCTTGTGTTCAGATTATCCTGAAAAATTGAGATGCATTTCTAAATCACCCTGGCAGTGAGATCAAAGACATAAAGGGCAATTCTATAAATTGGCACTTCAGTCTAGGTGCCCTAATGCCATGCGTTCAGCGACAATTCTATAATGGCATCTTGGTGCCAAAATCCATTACAGAATACTAGCATAAGGTCAGCGTTGGTTCACCCATGTGTAAGCATGCCCTCTTATACCATGTCAATGGCAGGCATAATTTGGCATGCCGAGATGCGCCAAGTGATGTTAGTAATTTATAGCATTCTATAAATTATCCCCCTGATATTCAGCAGGTGGTGGGCAGCACTTTGACTGCCTGCTACTAGTGTTCAACCTTGGTATTCAATGCAGAGCCGTTTCCAGTGACTGGAATTGAATATCCAGGTTTTTCAATGCCAGATAGCGTATGACCAGTTAAGTCAATATTCAGACTTAACCGGCCATGGCTTAGCGGGCAAAGATAGGCCTGCTTTTTATGCAGCCTTATTTGGTCGCTAAGCCTGGCCGGTTAAGTTCCAAACATCAGGACTTAACTGGGCACGCCCCTGGAACATCCCCAACATCGCCGGCTTTATTTTCAGTGCTAACCAGGCATTTTTCTGCAGCAATAACTGGTTAACTGCTGCTGAAAATGAGTGGTTACCCATCGAGCTGCAAGTTAACCGGTTGGTGTCCATTCCTAGCCAGCTAACTCGTGCTGAATATCGGGGAGGGGGTAATTTAAATTCTTGAGAGGAGACATATATGTTATCAATTTCCTTCAAACGTTCTTGTAGATTTTTGGGCATGTTTTATCTATTTGATCCTTATAAGCCCCTGACTCAGTCAGTTGAGGCTATTAGGTATTGATTGAATGTTGTGGTAAATAAGTATTTCTTACAGATGTACTTCACATGAGCTGCCCTTTTTGTGTATCATATTGGTTCTTGCAGATTGCTTGCTTTCCTGATTATTGAATTCTTGTAAATTTATTCAGAATGATATATCCCAGATTTTATTGAAATTGGTCTAGTTTTGACAGAATTATGCAAAAATTCACAAATTTTTGAAACCCAGTGTAGGACGTGCCATTTAACTGTTATTCTTTCCACAATTCTGCCTTCCAAACTTTCCCAAACTTCACTTCCCCCCTCCTCCATTTCTCTGCTCTTTCCCCATGACTTATGACTCCCTTCCTTCGGTTTTCCTTTCAGCATCCTTCCCACTTTTTTTCTGTCTCCCCATCACTCCTCTCTTTTCCTCTCCCACCTCATTTATTTTTTATTTTATTTTTGTTACATTTGTACCCTGTGCTTTCCCACTCATGGCAGGCTCAATGCGGCTTACATGGGGCAATGGAGGGTTAAGTGACTTGCCCAGAGTCACAAGGAGCTGCCTGTGCCTGAAGTGGGAATTGAACTCAGTTCCTCAGTTCCCCAGGACCAAAGTCCACCACCCTAACCACTAGGCCACTCCTCCACTCATTGGATCCTTCATTCTCCTTTTCAAGTCTCCTCCCATCTCCTTCCCCTTCCCCTTCCCCTTGTCCCTCTGTCTGCTTATCTGTCCCCTCTATCTCCTGGAAGCTCCTCCTCTCTCCTCATAAAAATCACCCATTCCCTTCTGTATAACCCTTTTATCTCCTTTCACACTGTTATTGTTTCTTGTATAGTGCCTGCAAGCACCACCTCTTCACTATACCCCTTCCATTAGCCCCTCCCCCACTCATTGTTTCTTCCTTGTAATTTCCTAAGTTCCCCCTCTATAGTTCATACTACTAATTGGGTCTTGCTGCCACCTCTTTAGTACATAAGTAATGCCATACTGGGAAAGACCAAGGGTCCATCGAGCCCAGCATCCTGTCCACGACAGCGGCCAATCCAAGCCAAGGGCACCTGGCAAGCTTCCCAAACGTACAAACATTCTATACATGTTATTCCTGGAATTTTGGATTTTTCCAAGTCCGTTTAGTAGTGGTTTATGGACTTGTCCTTTAGGAAACCGTCCAACCCCTTTTTAAACTCTGCTAAGCTAACCGCCTTCACCACTTTCTCCGGCAATGAATTCCAGAGTTTAATTACACCTTGGGTGAAGAAAATTTTCTCCAATTTGTTTTAAATTTACTACACTGTAGTTTCATCGCATGCCCCTAGTCCTAGTATTTTTGGAAAGCGTGAACAGACGCTTCACATCCACCTGTTCCACTCCACTCATTATTTTATATACCTCTATCATGTCTCCCCTCAGCCGTCTCTTCTCCAAGCTGAATAGCCCTAGCCTCCTTAGTCTTTCTTCATAGGGAAGTCGTCCCATCCCCGCTATCATTTTAGTCGCCCTTTGCTGCACCTTTTCCAATTCTACTACATCTTTCTTGAGATGCGGCGACCAGAATTGAACACAATACTCAAGGTGCGGTCGCACAATGGAGCGATACAATGACATTATAACATCCTCACACCTGTTTTCCATACCTTTCCTAATAATACCCAACATTCTATTCGCTTTCTTAGCCGCAGCAGCACACTGAGCAGAAGGTTTCAGTGTGTTATCGACGACGACACCCAGATCCCTTTCTTGGTCCGTAACTCCTAATGTGGAACCTTGCATGACGTAGCTATAATTCGGGTTCTTTTTTCCCACATGCATCACCTTGCACTTGCTCACATTAAACATCATCTGCCATTTAGCCGCCCAGTCTCCCAGTCTCGTAAGGTCCTCTTGTAATTTTTCACAATCCTGTTGCGATTTAACGACTTTGAATAACTTTGTGTCATCAGCAAATTTAATTACCTCGCTAGTTACTCCATCTCTAAATCATTTATAAATATATTAAAAAGCAGCGGTCCAAGCACGGACCCCTGAGGAACCCCACTAACTACCCTTCTCCATTGTGAATACTGCCCATTTAACCCCACTCTCTGTTTCCTATCCTTCAACCAGTTTTTAATCCACAATAGGACATTTCCTCCTATCCCATGACCCTCCAATTTCCTCTGTAGCCTTTCATGAGGTACCTTGTCAAACGCCTTTTGAAAATCCAGATACACAATATCAATCGACTCCCCTTTGTCCACATGTTTGTTCACTCCTTCAAAGAATTGAAGTAAATTGGTCAGGCAAGATTTCCCCACACAAAAGCCGTGCTGACTTGGTCTCAGTAATCCATGTCCTCGGATGTGCTCTGTAATTTTGTTTTTAATAATAGCCTCTACCATTTTCCCTGGCACCGACGTCAGACTCACCGGTCTATAATTTCCCGGATCTCCCCTGGAGCCTTTTTAAAAAATGGGCGTTACATTGGCCACCCTCCAATCTTCCGGTACAGCGCTCGATTTTAAGGATAAGTTGCATATCACTAGCAGTAGCTCCACAAGCTCGTTTTTCAGTTCTATCAGTACTCTAGGATGAATACCATCCGGTCCAGGAGATTTGCTACTCTTCAGTTTGCCGAACTGCCCCATTACGTCCTCCAGGTTTACCGTGAAGTCAGTAAGTTTCTCTGACTCGTCCGCTTGAAATACCATTTCCGACACCGGTATCCCACCCAAATCTTCCTCGGTGAAGACCGAAGCAAAGAATTCATTCAGTCTCTCCGCTACGTCTTTGTCTTCCTTGATCGCCCCTTTTACCCCTCGGTCATCCAGCGGCCCAACCGATTCTTTTGCCGGCTTCCTGCTTTTAATATGCCTCTAATGCTATCTTTTTTTCGTACTCCCTCTTGGCCTTCTTAATCTGTGCCTTGCATTTGCTTTGACACTCCTTATGCTGTTTCTTGTTATTTTCAGACGGTTCCTTCTTCCATTTTCTTTTAGCCCTAATAGCTTCCTTCACCTCACTTTTCAACCAGGCCGGGTGTCTTTTGGACTTCCGTCTTTCTTTTCTAATTCGCGGAATATGTATGGCCTGGGCCTCCAGGATGGTATTTTTGAACAGCGTCCACGCCTGTTGTACAGTTTTACTCTCTCAGTTGCCCCCTAAGTTTTTTTTTACCGTTCTTCTCATTTTATCATAGTCTCCTTTTTTAAAGTTAAACGCTAACGTATTTGACTTTCTGTGTACAGTTACTTCAAGGTCGATGTCAAAACTGATCATATTATGGTCACTGTTATCAAGCGGCCTCAGTATCATAACGTCCCTCACCAGATCATGCGCTCCACTAAGGACCAAGTCTAGAATTTTTCCTTCTCTCGTCGGCTCCTGCACCAGTTGCTCCATAAAGCTGTCCTTGATTTCATCAAGGAATTGTATCTCTGTAGCATGTCCCGATGTTACATTTACCCAGTCTATATTTGGATAATTGAAGTCACCCATTATTATCACATTGCCCATTTTGTTCGTGTCTCTGATTTCTTTTATCATTTCTGTGTCTACCTGCTCATCCTGGCGAGGCGGACGGTAGTTTTTTTTCCTTTTATACATGGAATTTCAACCCACAATGATTCGAAGGTGTGATTTGTGTCCTGCTGAATTTGTAATCTATCTGAGTCAAGGCTCTCGTTAATATACAATGCTACCCCTCCACCAGTCCGGTCCACCCTATCATTACGATATACTTTGTACCCCGGTATGACAGTGATCCCACTGGTTATCCTCCTTCCACCAGGTCTCAGTAATGCCTATTATATCAATTTTCATTTAGTGCAATATATTCCAACTCTCCCATCTTATTTCTTAGACTCCTAGCATTTGCATATAGACATTTCAGAGTATGTTTGTTGTTCTTATTTGCATGATGCTTAGTACCTGACACTATTGATTTGACATCTTTTGTCTGATCTTTAGTTGTATTTAAGGGCACCTGGCCTACCACGGTCTGTTGTGCAACCTCACTATCCAGAAACCCTATCTTCCCTGTTTGTGAGGTATCTTTGCAAGATACCTTTTCCCGAACCATGCGCTTTTGAGCGACTGTCGGCCTTTCCCCCCATTTCTAGTTTAAAAGCTGCTCTATCTCCTTTTTAAATGCCGACGCCAGCAGCGTCGAGGGTCCGGTAGTCCTCCCCAATGCAGCTTCCATCTGCATTAAGCCATGCTGTAGGTGCTGCCTTGTCTTCAGCTGGATCACTATGAGAGCTGTAGCATGAGGCCTCACTTTTTCCATTGACAGCGTGGATTGAGTCCTCCTCAGCAGACCATTTATTCTGGCCATGCTGGTTTACTTTCCTCCAGTGCCAAGTGGTGGGCCGGGTTCCCCACTCCTTCTGTCCCTTCATCTCTCTAATTCCTATGCTGCTGGATCTTGGGAACTCCCTACCACCTTGCAGCTCACTTCTCTTGATCTGTTCATTTGTAGACTCCCTGTGCATCTGTTCTTGATAAGCAAACAGACACCTATGGGCAAATGGAAAGATAGATGGACCTAACACTCATAAAGAAAGTATTTTCTAATTTTTTGAGAAATTCATCTTGAAGGGCTATAAATTTAAAATATAACAATCCTAGTACTATTCTTACAAAGTCTTTTAAGTGGTATTGCAGGTATGTCAAACTCATGACTAATGATGGGTTGCCTACAGCAGCGTGCGTTCATCAATGGGTCACCTAAAATATTTGTCTTTCCTATTCTCTCCATTATAATTACTTAGGAGCCTAATTTACATTATGTAATTAAGCAGATGTTTAAATTTAGAATTCATATTAGATTCTGTGATGCAAACTGCACAGAACTTACCTGCAGGCCGCATGTCTGATGTACCTGTGTTATTAAGTACAATGGAAGCAAACTTAATATACCTTAAAATAAAATCCAACCTGGATTTCAAAAGTACAAGCTGGTGAATTTGTTAGAAATCTATTTCTCCTCTACTAAGAAAATGTTGTTAATGAGAGGAGCGATTGGAAAACCGCTTTTAGAGAAAATTAATTTTTTTCTAAAGGAACATGCCCACAATATTTTAAACATACAATATTTCAAAACATCCATGTGCAGGCAAAGGAGGGTGAAGCGACTTGCCCAAGGTCTCAAAGAGCATCAGTGGGAGAAACTGGATTTGAACCATGTCTTCCCTGGTTCACAATCTGCTTTACAACTGTAAATATATCCCCATTCTCAGAGGGCCTGTAATCTGAGTTCGCACCTAAGGACATTCAAAAGCCAGCCAATAAAAAGCTTGATGCAAGAAAGTCAGGCAACTTGTTAAAGGACAAATGCTGAGAACAGCATTAATAACAGAGGTGTCAGTGCCAAGTAATAATTGTGCATTGAGTGGAGAAAGAAAAGATCTTCAAGTACCAGCAATGCAGGCAGAGACCAAGAAAGATATAGAATATTTCCCATTGTATTGGTTGCCATAGGTTCGTTTACCTGGAATTTTCAAGCACACTTTTATTCAATGCCTATATATGTTCCATTTTACGAGCTCCAGAGAGAAGCTCTCTTTGGGCATGATGCAAGTACTACAGTGAGCATTAGCAGTAAATTTGAAAGACTGAGATCATACTCCACATACTCTGGCTGAGGAGTGAGGTTCAGTACTGTCACTGCACTTGGGATTTATAATTATTCTTGACGTTGAAGTGAAGCACACTAGGAAGTATTTAGACGTGAGGATTACAGAGAATTGTGCCAAGATAAGTGTATCATTTGAATTGACATTTTGCAGTTCTTTCCAACATATTCCCGGTGGTTACCTTCTACCTGATGAGAAATTTCTAGATATTTGAATAGAATGGAGGGCTTTTTTTTTAACCTATGACTGTGCTTTTGGCAAGCTACTGCTTAAGTCTGAGGTCTTTTTCCTCCATCTTTTATTAGCTTTTTTGATATAGGATAACGGTGTAAGTAATTCCAGTAATAGGTATCATTGTGGTATATTGTAAGTTTAGCAGCAGTACAGTGTGGTGAACTGAGTCTGCTATTCCCATGACTGATGTGGTGTGATGCAGACAACAGAACTAATTGGGAGACACTGTTCTGAAATTCTGAGTTAGGTATTTACTACAACAGGTAATGCGTACTAACCTTTAAAGTGGCATATTAACTGTTTTTTGCAGTAAATAAGGGCCTTAGAGGCTCATTTTCAAAGCACTTAGCCTCCCAAAGTTCCATAGAAACCTATGGAACTTAGCCTCCCAAAGTGCTTTGAAAATATGCCTCTTAGTGAACCATTTATAAGTAGGATTTAGTATATAAATATCACCATCACAGTGACCTTATCTCTTTTGTTTTCCAGGCAATTTAATTCTTGAGAGCTGTAAACAGGTTTCATGATAACCCTTATGAATATGCATGAGAGAGCTTTGCATACAACGGAGATAGTGGGCTTTCAGATCTCTCTTGTATATTCATTAGAGCTATCATGAAAACCTGGCCTGTTCGTGCCCCTCAAGAATCAAACTTGGACAAGCCTGGTACAAACACTATCAGGCTCATTTTTGAAAGAGAAGGACGCCCATCTTTCGACACAAATCGGAAGATGGGCGTCCTTCTCTCAGGGTCACCCAAATTGGCATAATTGAAAGCCGATTTTGGGCGTCCCCAACTGCTTTCCGTCGCGGGGATGACCAAAGTTCACGGGGGCATATCAGTGGCGTAGCAAAGGCGGGACTTGGGTGTACCTAACACATGGGCGTCCTCAACCCATAATGGGAAAAAAAGGGCATGCCTGATGAGCACTTGGACGACTTTACCTGGTCCTGTTTTTCTTAAGACCAAGCCACAAAAAGGTGCCCAAACTGACCAGATGACCACTGGAGAGAATTGGGGATCACCTCCCCTTACTCCTCCAGTGGTCACTAACCCCCTCCCACCCTCAAAAAAACATCTTTCAAAATATTTTGTGCCAGCCTCAAATGTCATACTCAGGTCCATCACAACTATATGCAGGTCCCTGGAGCAGTTTTAGTGGGTACAGTGCACTTCAGACAGGCGGACCCAGGCCCTTCCCCCCCTCCCCACCTGTTACACTTGTGGTGTTAAATGTGAGCCCTCCAAAACCCACTGTACCCACATGTAGGTGCCCCCCTTCATCCCTAAGGGCTATGGTAGTGGTGTACAGTTGTGGGGAGTGGGTTTTGAGGGGCTCAGCACACAAGGTAAGGGAGCTATGCACCTGGGAGCTTTTTCTGAAGTCCACTGCAGTGCCCCCTAGGGTGCCCGGTTGGTGTCCTGGCATGTCAGGGGGACCAGTGCACTATGAATGCTGGATCCTCCCACGACCAAAGGGCTTGAATTTGGTCATTTCTGAGATGGGCGTCCTCGGTTTTCATTATCGCCGAAAATCGGGGGCGACCATCTCTAGGGATGACCATCTCTAAGGTTGACCTAAATGTTGAGATTTGGGCGTCCCCAACCGTATTTTCGAAACAAATGATGGCTGCCCATCTTGTTTCAATAATACGGGTTTCCCCGCCCCTTCGCGGGGACGTCCTGTGAGGACGCCCTCAGGAAAACTTGGGCGCCCCTTTCGATTATGCCCCTCTATGTAAAATATGTGTGTATTTACAGAATATGCAGAATTTATTCATTTAGACGTGTATGTGCATAAGCCCATATATATCATTATTCTATACATTTATGTATATAATCAGCATATAAATGTTAACTACTTTATAGAATTACCCTCCAAAACCCACCATCCTCCAAAACCCACCAGAAACCCACTGTACCCACATCTAGGTGCCCCCCTTCACCCATAAGGGCTATGGTAGTGGTGTACAGTTGTGGGTAGTGGGTTTTTGTGGGGCTCAGCACACAAAGTAAGGGAGCTATGTACCTGGGAGCAATTTATGAAGTCCACTTCAATGCCCCCTAGGGTGCCAGGTTGGTGTCCTGGCATGTCAGGGGAATCAGTGCACTACAAATGCTGGCTCCTCCCATGACCAAAGGGCTTGCATTTGGTCGTTTCTGAGATGGGTGTCCTTGGTTTCCATTATTGCCGAAAATCAGAAATGACGAAGTCTAGGGACGACCATCACTAAGGTGACCTAAATGTCAAGATTTGGGTGTCCCCGACTGTCTTATAGAAACGAAAGATGGACGTCCATCTTGTTTCGATAATACAGGTTTCCCCGCCCCTCCACCAGGACGTTTTGCGAGGACATCATCAGAAAAACGTGGGCGTCCCTTTCAAATATGCCCCTCCACGGCACCTATTTTAGAAGTGCTATTTGTGTTTTGGATGTGTGTAAACCAGCATTTGGATGTGTATATTACATTCATGTCCAAATCCTGGTTTTAGAAAGTTGGAATATGCACATCTAAAAATCAGAAACATGCATCTGGCAAGGTGGTGTGGTTTGGGCATGTTTTTTGGTGGTTTCTTTGGAAAACAATTTATACAAAATTGAACATCTAGTTAGGAATTCATGTCTTGTAGTTTTATTTTATTTTACTCTTGGATGTCTTAGGTGTAATATATTATATTGTATTTATTTTATATTTTGTTTCATAGGTATACATTTTATATATGTTTATATTTATTTCTGTAGACCCCTGAGGCAGGCCATTTTTGGCCGAAACACGTCATTTCTGGAGAACAATTTCTACACAACTAAACATCTAGACCACTGAGGCAGGCCATTTTTAGCCAAAACACGAGGCATGTCAGGTCTTTGTGAAGACCGAGGGTCTTTTGTGAAGACTGAATAAAGTTCTTTGGACACCATTTGTGCGAGGTTTTGGTTTGGTCACCTTCACTGTTTTATGTTTGCTGTACTGTATCCATGGAAGGTGTTGCTTCTGTGCTTGTGGTGTGTTTGGGCTGGACAAGGTCAGGACTAAAAAAAAAAACAACATGTATTCCCTGTTTCAGAATGGGAATGCATGTCTGTGTCCAAACAGATTGATGTAGGGATTGGCACCTGATTCCTGGGGCATCCCTACCCCCCCCCCCCCCCCCCCTCCACAGAAAGCAAAATTGGTCTCTGCAACAGTTTTGGGAAAATATACATGTATGTTTCTAAAATAGCTGGCATAAATGTATATATATTTTGGCACAAATGTGTATGTTTCCATTTCAGAACATACATATGTATGTGCCATGAATGTTCTAAAATGAATGCTCTTACTGCATGTAACTGGTGTATAAAATTCTATTCCTGTTCTAAAACGTTAACAGAACTGGAGACACCCTGATGTGTACATCTCAATTCTGTTTTGTATGTCCTTTCTAAAATACCGCTCCACACCACCCACAGTCCCCTGGATTATTTATAGCATGCCTAGAGATCCGCGCCAAACTCCAAGCGTATTCTATAACAATGTGCATAACTGTCACATGTCATTAAAGTGTTATGTTTCTCATATTTCTAGCCAGATGTGCATCCTCTTTTTGGAAGTGACATATGCTGGTTTGAGATGTAAATAAATTAGCTAGATCCAAATGATCCAATTCATAATTGATTGTTACCTAGTAGGACTCAAACAAATGGATCATGGTTCAGATCTAGTAATCTCAATGCAATGTGTTTTGCTATGATAATAAGGGCTCTTCTTTAAACATGCCTTTGCTTTCTAATTACTATAAAATTCCTGAAAAATATGATAGTGTAGATAAGGGAACATCTTGGATAATGAGAGATCTTCCTGAGATATAGAGAATAATCCCAATGTGAGAAGATGCTCATGAGTCAAGTGATCCCATCCAGGAGTCCCTGGTGCAACCACACTTTGAGTAATGTGTACAGTTCTGTTCACCACATCTCAAAAAGTAATACAAGTTCAGAGAAAGACAACATAAATGATAAAATGAATAGAACATTTAGGGGCCCTTTTACTAAGCTGCAGTAAAAAGTGGCCTGCACTAGTTTTGGCATGTGAAATTGGCTCACACAGCCACTTTTTACCACAGCGGGAAAAAGGCCTTTTTTTAAAATGGGGCAGTACATGGCTGTGAGCTAATATTAAAATTAGCGTGCTGCTATTTACTGCCTGAGCCCTTATTGCTACCTATTTAGCAGGTGGTAAGGGCTCATGCGCTAACCCCGCACTAATCGGGCAGCATGTGGCAATGTGGCTGCACTGCCGATTACTGTTGGGAACACCCTGTGGTAGGAAATAGAAAATTATTTTCTGCCATGGGAAATTGCGCACAGCAACTTAGGAACTACCGCTGGTCTCTTGCGCTGCCCCAGCAGTAGGGCTGGGTACATGCTACTCCCTCGGTAACCCTACCGCACTTCTGTAAAAGGGCCCCTTACCTTACAGAAGAAATATACATAAAATTATCCACTCACAAACAAAAATTAAAACTCAAACATTAAAAACCAAAAGACATCACAAGAGAAAACAAAAGCTGCTTGTTGAAAAGCCTGCAACCAAAACCTTATTATGTGAGAATAAACTTCTATCTGAGAACACATATAGCTTTCATATAAGCATTTTCAAAACTTTCTTAAATTGTTGCAATGTTGTACAAAAGCAAATGTGCCCTGGGAGTCTATTCCCTGCAACAGAAAAGACACATGCTGATATCTCTGCATAACAAATTCAATTCAAGGCTGGTACAGATATCCACCTTTCACTATCAGATCTCAAATAACGTGCTGGAGTATATAATTTTTTCACATTAGAATTTTTATTTCCAATCTGCCCCTATCCAGAGCGAAGCACAACCAACATACATAAAAAAAAATATAGTCCACAATAATAGCTCTGTAACAGTAAACATGCTCAAACAAAGGGGTCCTTTTACTAAGGTGCGCTGAAAAATGGCCTGTGGTAGTGTAGGCGTGGGTTTTGGGCGTGTGCAGAATCATTTTTCAGCACACCTGTAAAAAAGGCCTTTTTAAAACTTTTGCTGAAAATGGATGTGCAGCAAAATGAAAATTGCTGTGCGTCCATTTTGGGTCTGAGACCTTACCGCCAGCCATTGACCTAGCAGTAAAGTCTCATGCGGTAACCTGCGGTAATGACCTACGTGCGCCAAATGCCACTTGACGCACATCCGATACGCGCGGCAGAAAATAAAAATTATTTTTCGGCCGCACGTATCGGATGCACACCACAAATGAAATTACCGCAAGAGCCAAGCGGTAGCAGCGCGGTAACTCCATTTTGGCACATGGGCCCGCGTAGACGCTTACGCGGCTTAGTAAGTGGGCCCCAAAGTGATAATTTGCACAGATCCCAAATAAGTTTGATTCCAGCAGTCCCACTCAAAAGCCCAAACAATCCTCTTCAAGCAGAAGTATGATATGCAAGGTATAATAGATGTCAGCATTTAAAAAAACTACTAAAAGAACAATTGTGATTCCTTTTTCAGCCGTTAGTACCATGGAGCTACCTTACTCAATACCGGGAAAATTAGTACCAAAACCTTGTATTGAATGCCTCCATTGCTTACAATACATCAATATTCATTTATGAGCCAAATAGTGCCACTTTTATAATATCCTGGTTTTTTGGAAATTGGATGTAATATAAACATATAACTGAACAGCATGTTTTCATAAGCTGCTCTGGACACACACAGCAAGTATTGTACCAGTGCGTATTCTACAATGTCATAGATTGTGTGAATTTCTTGTAATACAGACCCTTCTAATTCTTTGAAAGGCTAGGGTTGTGACGATGTGGGTGATATAACTACCTTTCAGATAACCATGGACTCTGATATTCATCTCCCTTTATGTTATATATTAGTGACCCGTTGCGTCAAAGCCTGTCAATGTATTTTGCAGCAGGGTTATCAGAAAATAATACAATTTTGCATTCCCAGAATTTTATTTTCCACAGAAAAGGGTAGCTTGTTATATTGGCTTGAAAATTGATGTGTCATTATTGTGTATATTTGGCATTGAACAGCCACCTTGAAAACCAGTACTGCCATTCACTTAAGTGGTCATTGGGGAGTGTTGATAATGGATGTGGAATGCACGCTTTGCAATACTCCTGGCTTCGCTGTTCTGTGAGACATTATTCCCAAGTCTACTCGTGAAGCATTGTCTCCTGTGTTATAGCACTGACCCATCGGGCTGCCATTCATACTCTGCAAATCTATTCCCAGGGCATATGCACATTCCCCTGCATTGAACATTCATCTCTTCTGTCAAGCATTACATCCTCCTCCAGGATTTATTGAGTGTGTGTAATATGTGCATAATTAGGTCTATCGTTTGAAGCACTGTATCAGCACTTTTTGTGTAGCAGAGGGCGCTTAAAATATTTGCAATATGTTCTAATGTAGATTAACTGATCTTACTCAGTATATTGATTTTGTCAAGGTTTAATTTATCAAATTAACTGACAGCTGAAAAGAAATCTTAAGGAAGTGTTTAGTGGTAATTGACCCTATCTTTGATCTTTTGTTATGAGAACTTAGTAAAAAAATATTCTTTTTAAATGTACTTAAAATCTTATTTATCATGGGTTTGACATCTATTGGGAGAACCTTTTTACAAATGAGATCCATAGTGTATAGCTTGGACTTCCTTCTTCTGAAAATAAATGATGTTTTAAAGAAACACAACAATTAAACATGCATTTTGGAAGTGCCTTTATAAGAGATTTTCATGCATAAAAGGTCTCCTAAAATTACTTCATCTGTAAAAGTGAATTTATTTATTTTATTATTTATTTATTTATTTAATTATTTATTTAAAAATTTCTAGCCCGCCTACAACAAGACAGGTAACAAAATCAACATGCACAATCAAAATAAAACCAATACATACTTAGACAAAGAGGGGCATGATCGAAAGGGATGCCCGAGTTTTGTTGAGGACGTCCTCGCAAAATGTCCTGATGGAGGGACGGGGAAACCCGTATTATCGAAACAAGATGGTCATCCATCTTTCATTTCTATAATACAGTCGAGGATGCCCAAATCTTGAAATTTTGGTCGTCCTTAGAGATGGTTGCCCCTAGACTTGGTCGTTTCTGATTATCGGCGATAATGGAAACCAAGGACACCCATCTCAGAAATGACCAAATGCAAGCCCTTTGGTCATGGGAGGAGCCAGCATTTATAGTGCACTGGTTCCCCTCACATACCAGGACACACACCGGGCACCCTAGGGGACTTCATGAAATGCTCCCAGGAGCATAGCTCCCTTACCTTGTGTGCTGAGCCCCCCAAAACCCCCATAAAACCCACTACCCACAACTGTACACCACTACCATAGCCCTTATGGGTGAAGGGGGGCACCTAGATGTGGGTACAGTGGGTTTCTGGTGGGTTTTGGAGGATGGTGGGTTTTGGAGGACTCGCTGATTCCTCCACAAACGTAACAGGTAGGGAGGAGGATGGGTCTGGGTCCGCCTGCCTGAAGTGCACTGCACCCACTAAAACTGCTCCATGTACCTGCATACTGCTGTGATGGAGCTGAGTATGACATCCGAGGCTGGCACAAATATTTTAAAGATATTTTTTGAGGGTGGGAGGGGGTTAGTGATCACTGGGGGAGTAAGTGGAGGTCATCCCTGATTCTCTCCTTTGGTCAGCTGATCATTTCAGCCACCTTTTTGTGGCTTGGTCGTAAGAAAAACATGACCAAGTAAAGTCGTCCAAGTGCTGGTCATGGACGCCCTTTTTTTTCCATTATGGGTCGAGGACGTCCATGTGTTAGGCACGCCCAAGTCCCGCCTTCACTACGCCTCCAATACGCCCCCTTGAACTTTGGTCATTCCTGCAATGGAAAGCAGTTGGGGACGTCCAAAATCGGCTTTCAATTATACCGATTTGGATGACCCTGGGAGAAGGAAACCCATCTTTCGATTTGTGTCAAAAGGTGGGCGTCCTTCTCTTTTGAAAATGAGCCTGAAAGTAATACAGTGTTCCAACTGCTTAGCAAATAATATTAATTCCATGCCTGTTCAAATACGTAAGTCTTCAATAATTTAACAAATTGAACCCGACTACTACACAATCTCAAGTAACCTGACAATCTATTCCAAATTTGAGATCCTGCCATTGAAAAAGCTGATTTCCATGCATTGACATATAGCCAAGAATGTTCTTTAACATATGCCAAAAATTTCCCATTCTCAGACCACAAAGATCTGGATGGTTGATACTCCTGAATCACATATTGCGGAACACAACTTGAATACAATGCCTGATGAATTAGACATGTATGTGTACACGAATTTAGAGTAGGTGTGTTTAGGGTGGTGGAGAACAGTTGGACAAAGAACAGAGAGCTAGAGATACTCACTCACATTGATTTGGCTGTGCGGCAGCCAAGGTATTATATATGAGGTAGTACCTGTTTCTATGCTTTGATTCACTAATCAAGTACCCATTTCTAATAGTTATTATATGCTGAAAATCTTTGACACTGTCAGACACATCCAGTAGAGACTCCTGAGACAGGCCTTTGGCCGAAATACAGACCCATGTTGAGTCAGTGGATGCAATAAAGAATTGGAGTTTACAGTGTTGTCTGTTTATCTTTTGGCACCTTTGCTGTGGTTGTTTGTGGAACACAGTTGGAGTCATTTACATGCATATTAATGTAACATAGTAAGATGGTGGAGTTTATCTTATTTCTTATACTTTCCAATTATTAATGGAGTTCTTTTTCTCTTTTTAGTTATATTTCATAAATTACCTTTTCTTTTATATACGTTAATATTTTGTACACAACTCAGAAGTACTCGATTGGCGGTATAGTAAGATTAAAATAAACTTGAAACTTGATTTTAGAAAGGACATCCAACTCAGAATATGGATGTCCAAGTGTACTTCTAAGTCTCATGTGTTTTAGAACAGAGAAATAGACGTCCAAGTGCTGGTCTCATTCAGCATGAACACCTATTTTATAATCTGAAACATCTCAATTATAAACGGGGCAAAAGAAGCACAGACATCTATGTGGAGGAGTAACCTAATGCTAAGCACTTAACCGTATAAGGTAGAAACAGAAACATGATGGCAGATAAAGGCCAAATGGCCCTTCCAGTCTGCCCATCTTCTGTAACCCCTAACTCTTCCTTTTCCCAAGTGATCCCACGTGCTTATCCCATGCCTTTTTAAATTCTGACATAGTCCTCGACTCCACAACCTCCACCGGGAGGCCATTCCATGCTTCCACCACCCTTTCCGTGAAGTAATACTTTCTTAGATTACTCCTAAGCCTATTCCCTCTTAACTTCATCGTATGCCCTAAATGAGACCAGATAGAACACAGTTCTATCTTTGTCCAATTTCACTTATTCAGTTGTGACTGGATAAGTGCTGGCCAGCTGCACATATTCATTGCTGGTGCCCAGACATGACCTAGTATAAAGCTGGTGATGGCTAAAAAAAATTACTGATCACTACCAGCTGAATATTTACTCCTATGTACTACTACTACTTATCATTTCTAAAGTGCTACTAGACGTACGTATATAAACACACATAGTCCCTGACCATGCATTCCTTGAGCAAACGTTTTAGTGCTGGTCATATGTTATTTCAATAGACTTCCTATATAATAATTCTCACCTCCAACGTTCTGACCTGCCTGGGACCGTGGCTCCCTCGGAGTTGGTCAGGAAGGCTCCGTAGATCAGACTGACGTCACTGGCCGCATTATGACGTGACCCTAGCCACGGTCCCAGGCAAGAAAGCACGTTGGAGGTGAGAATTACTGGTAGTGCTGCTGAAGAAGCTCCGTTGACGATAATGGCGCCGCAAACACCCCCTCCCCCTTCTTCCCATCCCCACCTCTTCCCTTCCCGCTCTGCCTCTCCCCCCCTCCGAGTTCCAGGACCCCTCTCCCCTTCCAGTTCCAGGAACCACCCCTCCCCTTCCAGTGGATTTCCAATAATCCCCTCCCCCCATGTTGTTTCAGGACCTCCTTCTGCCCTCTGTCATTTCAGGACCCCTCTTTGTAGTTTCATGACCCCCCATGTCGTTCTTGACCCCCCCCTTTCGTTTCAGGACCCCCCTCCCACTCCACCCCTCTCTGGCCCTCCCCTTCATAAGAGCTGGCTGCTTAAAAGTTTTTACCTCCTACACGCAGGGACGCCGCTTCCATCAGCCTTTTCTTTCACTTCTGTTTCAGCTGTTCCTGTGGTCCCGCCCTTGAGCACCGTAAAACCATACGGTTAGCGTGATTCTATAAATTACACTTAAAGTTAGGCTTAGTTTATAGAATATGATCAAATGCCATTCTTGCGCCTACCCATTTAGGCCACCTAAACCAGGCCTAAATACCTACACCTAAGTTAGGTGCAGATCAGGTGTATTCTATAATAGTGTGTATAGCTTTTTGAAGTGCCCACAACCCGCCCATTCCATGCCCATTACCATGCCCCCTTTTTGATAGTGTGCATTAGAATTTACACACACCGCGTTGTAGAATATGCTCTGATCGTGACTAATAGATATTGATGGGCTGGAGTGTAAATTTTAAGGGGCTTTGACGTTAATTTTAGTACAAGAACAGTGCTGGGCAGAATTCTACAGTCTGTGCCCTGAAAATGGCAAGGACAAATCAAACTCAGATATACATATAAAGTATCGCATGCCATGTATAATGAGTTTATCTTGTTGGGCAGACTGGATGGACCGTACAGGTCTATATCTGCCATCATGTACTATGTTACTGTGTAGAAAGGTATGAACATAAATTCTAATGAAAGCCAATTAGTGCCACTAATTGGTTGTTAAGTACCAATTATCAGCGGTGATTGACTTGTTAATCAATTAAGTTTTGAGCATAATTTGGCCATGCGGCCAAATTAGTGTGTCCAATTTAAGGCACCATATATAGAATTTGGGGGTAAGTGCTATTCTATAAAAAGTGCTCAGCATAGAGTACCCTTAATAGAATAGCGCTGAGTGTAAATTTTTGCTGGCACCTACTTTTCGGCATGATTTACGGAATCCGGTTCTATATAACCTTTAGTATGCCACATCCATGAACTAAAGCATGTTAGAGAGAGAGAGAAAGACAGAGAACATAAGCATCGCCGTACTAGGACAGACTGAAGGTTCATCAAGCCCATTATCTTGTTTCTATCAGTGGCTAATCCAGGTCACAAGTACCTGGCAAGATCCCAAAGGAGTAAAACAAATTTTTATGCTGCTTATCCCAGGAATAAGCAATGGATGTTCCCAAGTCCATCTTAATAATGGCTTATGGACTTGTCTTGTAGGAATTCATCCAAACCTCTTTTTAAACCTTGCTAAGCTAACTGCTTTTACCACATTCTCTGGCAATACATACCAGAGATTAATTGCACATTGCATGAAGAAATATTTTTTTCTGATTTGTTTCAAATGTACTATTTAGAGAGAGAGAGAGAAAGCGTATATATTCACATTTTTATAATTATTATGCCAGCAAGTAATGCCCCTGTAGAGGTTTCTAAAGACCTAAGCAGGAGAGGATTGTGCAGTTTAAAAAAACAAGAATGTAATGATAATGTTAATTAGAATGTAAATGAGGCTTTTTAGGTCTGATGAAGGTCACAACAGCTTAACCATTAATTTATGTCAGCTGCCTCTTGCAAATATGAACTGAAGGCACACAGTTTGCTTTAAACTAAACTGTTCTGGTAAATCTAGACTTGGTGGTATCCATTGGAAAGGAGATTACAGAAGGTACCAAATTGTTATAACATAACAACTCTCCAGAGAGGTTGCCAGCATTTTTCATACTAAATAAGAAATGCTTATAGCTATTTCTGTGGCAGAAGATCACATACACCAGCTTGTCTGTATACTTTGAAACATCTTTCAGGAGAAGAGAGGAGAAACTTGGTATTATTGTGATTCTCAAAATGGATGAAACTAAAATAGAGAGAGGTGGAACACTTTGCTTGTGGTAGCACTTGCACAGCTAGAGTCCAAAACCTCTCTCTGTCTCTCTCTGTTTAGTACAGCAGTCCTCCTCTTAAAAACTCAAGAGGAAAATTGCTGCACTCAATTTTTATAGTAATTCAGAAAGTGTGTTTGCCGAAAGTTGGCCTTGCTGTAAATACATGATTTAGGAGAGCATATCTACAGGATCATTGCCACTATTATTCTGAAGAAAGGGCCTATGTGAGGCCTGACGCTTAGCATATGCTAAGTAAAGGGTGCATTTGTAAGCACCCCTTCAGTTCATTTGGGTGTCTAAAACTTATAAGTATGCAGAAAACACTTGTTTGTGTGTCAGGGCTTTTTTTGAGGGGGTACTGAGTACCAGCACCTTTTCCACTGTCTGCTAAAATTGACCCATGGTCCCCAAGTTTTAATGAAAGAGCTCAGGCTCTACACACCAATTCTGCCTTGTCATAGATTCTGTGATTAGTTTCAGGGGGCCTGGCTATTGTGGGGTGGATCCATCAGTGATCACCCCACCCCTGAAGGGTGGCCTGGCATTTGAGTACCGGCACCTTTTTCGCTAGAAAAAAAAACACACTGATGTGTGTATACCTATTATTATTATTATTATTTATTATTATTAGCATTTGTATAGCGCTACCAGACGCACGCAGCGCTGAACACCTGACACAGAGAGACAGTCCCTACTCAATAGAGCTTACAATCTAAAATACAGACAGACAAGACAAATAAGGGGTGAGGGAAGTACTGGGTGAGAAGGAACAAGGGGGGAGGGCAAATGAGTAGTGGCTAGGGGCCAAAAGCAGTGGTGAAATTAACGCACATGCAAATAATTTACATGCTTAAAAAAAGTCTGCATTCATATATCAAAAGAATGGAAAATACCTGAAAATCAGGAAAAATGTTTTTTAACAACACATACTACTTTTTTGTGTTGTTTTTGGCCATACATACCCCTAGTCCTCTGATTGCTTTTTAATTTGCTCCAATGAAAGGTCTAAAATCTTAGTTTTCAGTTGTCTCCAGGCACTTAGAGCTCTGCACCATCAGACATCCATTGATCTAATAGATGAAGCAGACCAGCAGATAGTAGAGATAAGAAGTTTTATTAATCAAAAATGCCTGACATGATCACGTTTCACCTGCACACAAACTGCGTCATGGGCCAACTACTACTTAAGACATAAATCAAATTAAAACCAATCCAATAAATAACAAACATAAAAATATATACCAATTAAATCAAATAATGATAAATAAAACATTAAAATCAATGCTTACTACACATCAAAAGCTTTCCAAATACAGATTGATAATGGTAAAATAGTCAAAAGAGACAGAAACATTAATATAAAAGAAACCAAAATTCAAAGGGCTATCAACGGTTCAAAATGTATGTAATAGATTCTAATGTGAATTGTAAATGAATCATGTTCAAAGTATGTACTACTATTACAAACAGCTCTCTATTGCACCAATGTTTAAAAGGACACATACCTATAGGGGATCCAACATAGTCCTTCCCCACTGGTTTATGAAAAATAATCTTTTTTATTAGGATACTTGGGACCCCTTTTACCAAGCTGCGGCAAAGGGGGGGGGGGGTCTGTGCTGTGTTTTTGACGTGCACAGAGGCCCCATTTTACCGAAGTGGGTAAAGGGTAGGTCTTTCTTTTCTTGAGGAAATGGCTGTGCAGCAAGTGAAGCATTTGCTGCACAGCCGTTTCGGGGGGGGAGAGCCCTCACCACCACCCATTGAGGTGGCAGTAAGGGCTCCCGCACTAACCTGGCGGTAACTGGGCAGCCCACAGCACGCCCGATTACTGCCGGGTACACACCACCACTACAAAAGTAAAAATATTTTTGTAGTGCCAGATATGATGGCACGCTGGGGGTGGGAACTACCGCCGGGCTGCTGCGGTAGCCCAGCGGTACTTTCTTTTTAGCGAGCAGTAAGCCCACATTGGGCATACCAGCGCTTTGTAAAAGGACCCCTTAAGATTTGCATATATGGGTGTGTAAATCTTTTTTTATTATTGAAAGATACATAACAAAACAAGAGTACAATTTACAACAGTATCAACACAGCATTAAACCCATCCTCCCCCCTTCCCCCCAAAAAAAAGAGTGGCTCCTGCGGACTTGTCTAGAGGGAAGCAGTAAAAGGGCCTTGCAGGAAGGTGACCAAGGAAAGGTTAAAAGTTCAACAGGGGGCTGCGGGCCTGATGGCGCCCAGGTTGTTGATATCAGATACCCGCATACTGTTCATGTGCAGTTGCTCAATCAAATATGCTTTCCAGCACTAAATGGAGCTGCAACAAGGTTGCAGGATAGATTTAATGCAAATCAGGAGACAGAAGTGCAGAAAGTGTTTAAACCCCCGAGGCACAAGATCATTCAGCACACAGTGACCAAACAGGATGAGGGGTTGGAAGGTAACCATGTCCGAAGCAGAGCCTGCCAAAACAGCTGGACCTTAGGATAGTGACAGAACATATGACCTAAGCTTGCATTCCCAGTTGCACACTTAGGATAGTGCCCTCCGGTAGCGAGGCAAGCTTTAAAGAAATATAAAGCTGCACTGTTTCTTTATGCCGCACATTCTCCACTTGTTAATGGAGGTGAAGTATATAATCCTGTAGTAGCTGAGATATCACCAAGCAGGACAGGTCTCGAGTCTAATTCACAGCTAACACTTTCCTTTTCAAATTCTGTCAATTGATCCTGGTGCCTAATCCCCCCCTTCCATTCTCCCCATTATGCTTTATTGTTGAATTCTTTATATATTTACAATTCTTTCCTTATTGATATGTGTGGGTTTATGTATTTTGTGTCATATTTTGTAATGGCTTCTTTTTAGCTTGTTAGCCACATTGAACTCAAAATTGTACGGGAAAATGTGGGTTATAAATATCATAAATAAATAATGTCTGCAGTGGTGTCCTGGAGATAGCGGTGGTAAAAGGTCAAAGGCACATCCTGCTGCTCCCCCAAGGTCAAGGCCTTCGCAAGGGTGTCCTGCATATCCCTGGTCAGGTCAGTCCACAGCAAGGTAGACTTATAATGGTGCAACTGCACATAGGCACCTACTAGTTTAAAAGTATAAGCAAAACCTAAAAACAATAACACAAATACTAATAAGCAATTAAGCCCAAGTAGAGTGGAAAATAAGGTGAAGAAATATTTGAGACATAATTACAGAAACAGCTGCAGCTGCCTTTCTCTGAAGCAGCACTCTTCCTCCTTCAGTTAATTGAAAAACAAGCCTGCTGTTGGCTTCAAAGCTTATGTGCAGTGCACTGGTGGTCAAAGGTTCTCCACTCAAAATAAAGAAAAAAACAAACAAACAAAAAATCACATTACAACCCAAAAACGGTATATACAAAAGCCGGACAGCTCTTAAGGGGCTCTTTTACTAAGCACGCTAAAAAGTGGCCTGCGCTATCCCCAGCGTAGGTCTTTCCCACTGTGAAGGCCACTTTTAGTGCTGCCGTGAAATAGTTGATTTGCCTATTTATTCAATAATGGCCACATGCTAATTTTCCTATTAGCACATGGCCATTAGCGCATGATCACTTACCGATACCTATTTTGTAGAGAGTAGGGGCTCATGCGCTAATCGTGTACTAATCAGCATGCGGCAGTGCTCACACACTAACCAATTAGTATAGCTGTGCCCACTCTCTGCCCCAATGCATGCCCCCTGCGCTAAAAAATAAATTATACATTCAAAATTTACCATGGGATGCCTGAGCACGTTCCCTGGTAGTGTATTTTAACCTGCAGTAAGCATGCATCAATGCATACCGCAGCTTACTACAAAGACCACATGGAATGGCAGACTATATGCAAATTATAATAAAAATGTCAATTAATGCCATTATTGTTTAAAATGGATCAGTTTTGAAAAATATGAATTTCACAAAACCAAGGATAAGGATCAGTACAGCACTGTCTGGCCTCCTGGAATTGCTTTTTTTTTTTTAAACAAAATACACTGCCAAAATTGTCCAAAAATGCTAAAAATAGCTCAAGATCTTATGTGTTCCAGGCAGGGGCGTAGCCACGGGTGGGCCTGGACGGGTCCAGGCCCAGCCACTTTCCCTCCAGGCCCGCCCATCCACATCCTTGCTCGCTGACGCTGTCACTGCCTTTTCTTCTGTGGCTCTGCCGGTTACGGCCGTCCGGGAGGCAGCGTTCAGTGTAGCCTGCCTGCCTGTCCTTAATTCTTC
The DNA here is from genome assembly GCF_901765095.1 of Microcaecilia unicolor. Lineage (NCBI taxonomy): Eukaryota > Metazoa > Chordata > Amphibia > Gymnophiona > Siphonopidae > Microcaecilia > Microcaecilia unicolor. The sequence continues at coordinate 82,409 of NW_021963062.1, read as the reverse complement.
TTCCTAGGCTCCACTTCGCTGCATCGCTCCATCGCTCCCTGCATTCTTCTCGCCTGTCACGCAGCGCTGCCATTCACACAGGCAGCTGCGCTCCCCCCTACCGCGTCCATCCGGTCCTAACAAGTGCATCAGAGAGGACTGGATGGATGCGGCAAAGGGGAGCGCAGCTGCCTGTGTGAATGGCAGTACTGCGTGACAGGCGAGTAGAAGAATGCAGGGAGCGATGGAGCGATGCAGCGAAGCAGATCCTGGGGAGAAGAATTAAGGGCAGGCAAGATTTGCACATGAGCACGCAAGGATAGAGCCAGTGGCTGACAGCTCGTGGACACTGCCACTGGCCACCCAAGAGGTAAGGTTCTTCGGCAGGGAGGAAGTCTTAAGCTGGCGGGGCTTGAGGATCCCTGCCAGCACAGGTATTTTGGTTACTTTGGGGGGGGGGGGGGCACAGGTAGGGGGAGGAGTGGAGTTGAAATTTTTGGCCCACCCACTTTGGCCTTGGGCCCACCCTAACTCGGCTGTCTGGCTACGCCACTGGTTCCAGGTGGCCATTTTGTATGCGTTCTAATGATGTGAATGACATCATCTGGGCTGAGAGAAGCTGTAGGTAAATGGTAATGGCTCAGAAATGCTTTAAAAATGTGGAAAGCTCATAAAAAAACATAAAACCTTTAAAAAACATAAGAAAATAAATAAATCAAAGGCCATACATTAAAATTAACTCCTATGATATTCTTGGCAGATCATACCTCAGAGTTGGCTGCTCAATGATGTCATCATGATTTCTGAAGGAACCTGGGTTTCGGGTTTCTTTTTACATAAAGCCTTTTTTGATTGCCAAACACTGTATTATGTTACAGTGGATTCGCACAGCAGCTCCTCGTATGCATAAAAGATGCTTTCTTAAATTATGAACTCCTTTTCTAGACACCCTTAGTACACGAATTCAATCAGCAGTATTGAATAATTTGGAACTTTAGCTTCCCACAGTGTTTTCTTTAGTCTGTTTTGGGGAGGGGATCTTTTGGGAGGGGTTTTGTAATATTTTCTGTTTTATTGAGACTTTGTTCAGTCTTGCATTAATTCTGATGAAAGCTCAATAAAGATACTTTCACACTAAAATTAACTCATAAACCATTTAAAAGCTTAATATGATAAACAATATACATAAACATCTGACACATTTTCTTTCTGTGATCTCTTAACCCAAAACGACACTTTTTTGAGAAATCATCTTTATAAGTTTCATAGGACAATGAAAAAGAAACGCAATAACATGTGACCATATATAAACATCAATTTCAAGAAACAACTGGGTGTAGTTGTAGGCGTCGAATGGGCAGATCATGGGCATTTCTAAAAACTATGTACGTTGTTATAGAATACACCCGCTCCGTGCCTAATTTAGGCATTGGGTTTACACCAGGTTTAAGTTGACGTAATTGACCGTGACTAAATTTAGTCATATGGACCAGCGCTCAGCGTATTCTATAAAGTACCCCTAAATTAAAGCGTATAGAATACACTTCGATTTCTGGGTGGAAATCTCAGCACGATGTATAGAATCTAGCTCTTCATGTATCATCTTTTGCTAAATATCCTCTATTTACTGTACCTAGGTTGAAAAATTAAATAGTAAGGACATTAAAAAAAAAAAACAATCATTTTATTATTAGCTATTTTGTTAGAAATAAGTAGATGACTTGTGGACACTTTGCTGTCCTGTATGTCTGTTTCATATAATTTTTAATAATGAGAAGATGGTCGAGTGCACTTACACGCCATCCCTGCCTAAAATTAATTCATATTTCCTCATTAATCAGTAGTATAATATACTTTTTTGCCCATATCCATTTCCAGAAAAGAAAAATTGTGGCATAATTTGGATCCATGCTGGGTTTTACATTTCATATGCACAGAGGACAGAGTTGCAGCAAATCATAATGATTTTCTTTCAGGTAAAGACATAAAGAGATACCTTCAAGCACAGAGATGTCAGCTAGTGAAATGGATGAAAGCACATATGAGAAAACCTTATCCAACTTAATATGAAACTGAGCTGAAAGAAGTTAGAATTTGTGGTTTTATGAGTAGAGTGAGATTAGGCCTCTTGGACACGCAATGTAAATCTGACCATCTGGAATTCAGACTTCCTCCAAATACTACCATATTAATGCTTTATGGTCTGCTCAGGTTATTTTTGGACAAAGGTTATAAGTCAAATACTGTGGTCAGTACTTGTTTTAAACACTGGCTACAGTGTTCAAATAATCCACGTTAAGTCAGTATTCACTATCAGCAGAAATAGTGATGTTGAATATACATGTTCAGCTGTGACTGACACTAACTATGGCCCTGCTTTTACAAGCCCCAGTGGTGTACCTATCTGATATGGTACCCAGGGCAGAGCACTCCCTAGGCAGCGTACACCCCTTCCTCCAAGTAAGGGGTGCACAGAGCAGGTGCACACTGTTAGCTCTGCCGGTCCCCTTCCCCCTCAGACATCAACTTTCTGTTCTGGGGCAGCAGAGCCGATAGTGCGCGCCTGCTTCACGCACCCCTTCACTGCCAGCACCCAGGGCGAGCTGCCCCCACCACTCTGCACTAGGTACGCTAGAAACAAGCCCTATTCACTTTTGATCTGTGTATAAATCAGCATTTAAACATTTATCTTCCAGAAACAGAAGTCCCCATTTCATAAAGCCAGGATATGCACATATTAAACCCAAGTGCATGCAGATGGCAAGGGAGAGTAGTCTGAGAGTGTTTTGGGCAGGACAAGAGCAAGTTCATAGACATTTATTTCAGAAGAGGACTAAACATTTACATCCTAAAGGATTGATGTTGAGACTTACACCTGCTACCAATCACTTTTAAGATTTGGTAAACAGCTGCTATTGAGCAGAGAGATGGGGGGGGGGGGTTGCCCCCTTAATCCCCCAGTGGTTTTTTTTTTTTTTCAAATGCCATACTGGCAAGCAAATCAGTTAGTGTGCCAGTATCAGGATAATAACCAATTATGTTTCTAAGATTGCAAAGATAACCGGTTATGTTGCCATTGCCAAACCCTTGTCACCTCTCGTTTAGACTACTGCAATCTGCTTCTTGCTGGCCTCCCACTTAGTCACCTCTCCCCCCTCCAGTCGGTTCAAAACTCTGCTGCCCGTCTCGTCTTCCGCCAGGGTCGCTTTACTCATACTACCCCTCTCCTCAAGACCCTTCACTGGCTCCCTATCCGTTTTCGCATCCTGTTCAAACTTCTTCTACTTGTACTCACTCTGCTGCTCCCCAGTATCTCTCCACACTCGTCCTTCCCTATACCCCTTCCCGTGCACTCCGCTCCATGGATAAATCCTTCTTATCTGTTCCCTTCTCCACTACTGCCAACTCCAGGCTTTGCGCCTTCTGTCTCGCTGCACCCTACGCCTGGAATAAACTTCCTGAGCCCCTACGTCTTGCCCCATCCTTGGCCACCTTTAAATCTAGACTGAAAGCCCACCTCTTTAACATTGCTTTTGACTTGTAACCACTTGTAACCACTCGCCTCCACCTACCCTCCTCTCTTCCTTCCCATTCACGTTAATTGATTTGATTTGCTTACTTTATTTATTTTTTTGTCTATTAGATTGTAAGCTCTTTGAGCAGGGACTGTCTTTCTTCTATGTTTGTGCAGCGCTGCGTACGCCTTGTAGCGCTACAGAAATGCTAAATAGTAGTAGTAGTAGTCTCTTGTAACCAGAGCTAATATTGTGATGTCATAATGCCTCAGGCCACCAATAAGAGCCAACCTCATCAGTGATGTCACAATGGCTTGATTGTCCTATACTTGGCTCACTTTTATTACATAGCTCTTTGAGCAGGGACTGTCTTTCTTCTATGTTTGTGCAGCGCTGAGTACGCCTTGTAGCGCTATAGAAATGCTAAATAGTAGTAGTAGTTATATGATGGCTTTAAACATTGATGTGCTATATGTTTTAATGTTTTTTAATGGATGTTTATGCTGCCTACACTTGGTGTATACATGTCCATTTCTCTGTATTATAGAACAGCCTCTATGTCAGCAGATTCTGCTCTAAAATACTAGCGAAACAGGAGACATTCTGACCGGGACGTCTCAGTTCTGACTTCTACAGCATTGACGTGATCATGATTGTTGAATTTATCATAATCTCAGGGGGTTGCCTATGTACCTTGAAGTTAATTGAGTGGAGGTGCAAGGTTGAAGATTTGCCTAGGGCATACCCTAGCACTGGCCTTGGGTACACTCTGTTGTATTGTTCTTATTGGAGAACCAAACAATTTGCAAATGCCCAGCTGAGAAATAAGCTGTCTTGCTGCATAGTGCTTCGGAGAGCGGAGAGCTGTCATCGTGTGTCTCTTTCATTTCCTAGAGTGTTAGCAGCTATTTCTGATAACATTTTATGCATGCTCGGTGATAATCACATCAACCACCTTATTTAATGTCATTTCAATTAAAAACATTTTAATAACAAGAAATTACATGTTAAAGCACTCTTCTCATTCCTAACCATGACAGCAAGTTTTAATGGATTTGATTGCATTTAGCAAATTCATATACAGATGATATTATTCATTTCTGCAATCTACTTTGTAATAATGTTATGGTTCTAGCATAAAGGAACAAAGGTCAGGAATTTAGGGGCCCTTTTACTAAGCTGCGATAATGAAATGGCCGTATGGAAAGTTTGCCCCTCCTACGTGGCCATTTTGAGGAGGGGGGAGGATCACTTATCGCCATCCACTGATGTAGCAGTAAGGGCTCCCATGCAGTGCATGATGCTGCCCGATCACTGTCGTGTAACCCCTTGCGGAAATATTTTTTCAATATTTCTGCTGGCACTGGAAATGAAACACGTTGGGAGCAGAACTATCGCAGGCACCCATGTTGGGCTGGTGATAGTTCGGGGTTTCCGCAGGGCAAGCCTGTTGTCGCTCAGCAACCCTTTAGTAAAAGGGGCCCTTAGACAGGGGTGTGCTGGTAAATGGTTAACAGGGGGCTCTCTCTCGCCAGCAAAGTAAAAGAGAATTCAGGAGGGGCCCAAGCCCACATTTTGGGATCCATTTGTTAAAGTAGCCATGGAGAACCGGCTCCCAAAATTCTTAAAAACTTAACAAACGGCTCTCGAGAGCCTGTGAGAGCTTGCTCCAGCACACCACTGCCCTTAGAGGTTTTTTTTGTAACATTTGTACCCCGCGCTTTCCCACTCATGGCAGGCAACACCTTCTCACTGCTGTTTGCTGAGCTGGAGCAGCAGGCTTTTGGTACCCTTGCCCTTTGGCGCCCTTACCTGGCTCATGCCTTAAGTCAGCCCTGCTCACTGTGATGCAATCAGGCAGGAGCCAATCCTGACCAGTTAAATCATTCTGAATAGTGACGCCTTTGTTTGTTTGTTTTTTCTATGATTTGATTTTTTTTTTACATTTGTACCCCGCGCTTTCCCACTCATGGCAGGCTCAATGCGGCTTACATGGGGCAATGGAGGGTTAAGTGACTTGCCCAGAGTCACAAGGAGCTGCCTGTGCCTGAAGTGGGAATCAAACTCAGTTCCTCAGTTCCCCAGGACCAAAGTCCACCACCCTAACCACTAGGCCACTCCTCCACTAACCACTAGGCCACTGAGGCTCTTTATCACTACTGTGATATCATAAATGGCATTTCAAATGACACGTGTAAATGAAATGTTCTCCATATATCTATCATGTCATGTGATCTTGCTTCCTCCTTTGTAGCTCTTCTAGATTTTCCATGTCTCTCGTTGCTGGTATACTTTTTATCTGTTGACATTTCTTCATTATGTCATACTTTTCCCCTTGTACATATCTCATTATTTCCTATTGTCTTCTCCCCATCTTTACCTCCTCTCTAGCCCTATGTAATTCATGTAACTGTGGGACATGATAAACATTTGAATTGAAATAAGAATTATATTTTTACAGCTCTCCCTTGAGATCAGCTGAATGTAATAAAATGTGCTAATTTAAGCTCAATATCATCTCAACCTATATTTTTTTTCTTTTTAGTTTAACTCATAATATTTTTGTGGATCATCAGAAGGTGAGTTTCACGGAACAAACATTTTCTGTAACTTCACCACATTTATGAACAAGTCCATTAAAAAAATATATATTTGTATTATATCAAATCTTCATATGAACTTTCACTATAACTTCATCTTTAGTTTCATATGCACTTCCAATTCTTATCTCAATCAATTCAAAAGAATTACTCCAACTTTCATTCCTTCAGACTTCATTAACAGAGTATACTCTCTGCAGATTCACTTCTGATCAACAGATTAAGCTAAATATTGTTTGACTCTGTTAATGAAGTCTGATGGTTCACAAAAATATCATGAGTTAAACTATAAAGAAAATAATATATTTTGATATGTTGATATTGGGTGGGAAATCCTTCTCTGTTGAAAAAATATACTGCAAACCACATTAATTAATATCTAATTTAAACTCAGCCATTTAAACGTATGGAAATTAATTTGAGAAAAGCTTTCTACAGGTAAAACCTGGATTTACAGGTAGAAAACTGACAATTAAAATTATGGCAGAATATATATATATATATATATATATATATATATATATATATATATATACATATATATATATATATATATATATATATATATATATATATATATATATATATATATATATATATACATATATATATATATATATACAAGCACGTGAAGGAAGGGATCTCCTGTATATTCTTATATGTATATAAAGTTGACATTCCCAGGGATAGAATTAGGTAGAGTTTTGGGCATATATACTCTGCAAAATGCTGCTGCTGATTCCACCTATAAGTGGTAATTTTAAGAGGGAAAATATATGTATATTTTTCCTTTCTAAACTCACCACATCCACTTATGCTGCTGGTTCTAAAATTGTCGTCACTGTCACATATCCCAGGAAACAGCAGCAGTGAAAGTGGCAGTAGCAAGCAAGAAGAGAAGGGAGATGCTGAACAGTGATGGGGTAAGGAGAGGAGGAAAGAAAGTGTTGTGCTGGTTTGATGGGGAGGGATGGTAGACACAGAAGGGGGTAAGGTGACAGAGGTGATATAAAGGATTAGAGGGAAGGGTAGGGGCACAAAGGGGGGGTGCCAGATATAAGAAAAAGGGGGATGCTTGACATAGGAGAATAGAGAGACAGAGAAGATGCAGGAACTAGAATGTGAGAATTGGGAAGACAAAGGGGAGATGCTGGCCATGAAAGAGGAGACAGGGACAGAGAATGGAGATGCTGGACATGGGATAAGGGAGTAGAAAAGGGAGATGCTGGACAGAGGAGGGGACTGGGGCAAAAAGGGTAGATCCTAGACATTGGGGGGAGGTGGATAGAGATACAGGTGAGATGTGGAGTATAAAAGCACAAAATGCTCAGCAAATAGAACTACTCACAACACAGCACTTTTCCTTCAGAGCAGCAGCATTTCCACCACACAGGCATAAACAGCGAATCTGCCACCATGCTGTTGAAAATCCATTAGCATTATTCAATACTGCTGGGGTCAAAGGTCATAAAAGAAAGAAAGAGATTTTAAAAGGGGGGTTTTCAATAAAACCTCTGTAAACCAAATATTCTAGAGATAAAACTACAAAATTAAAACTAAAAATGAACAACAGTGTTTCTCTGGCAATGCTAAGATGCATCTTAAGAGTACTGCAATGTTTTTTTAAAAATTGATCGTTTCAACTATTTCAAAATACAAAACCAAGGGTGAAACTAGATGCAGCCAGCTCTGCTCACCTGGAATTGATAATTTTTTATATTTTTTTCCTCAAACACTTTGAAATCGCTATAAAAATGCTAAAACAAACGCTAAAATCTATGCGTTCCAGTGGCCATCCTGGATGTGTTCCAATGATACAAATGACGTAATTGGAACGGGAGAGTGCTGTGCAGCATAGAACCAAGTAAATATGCTATATAAGCTGACAAACCATTCCAAAACAGATAAAAAATGCCAAAAGCCAATAAAAAATACAAGAATAGGAACATAATCACATAAATAAATCATACAATGCACATAATATATATATATACTAACCACATAAATAATAATACAAACATTTCTCATATAAATGTATACAGAGAGCCAGATTCTATATAAGGAGCGGCAAGTAGTGTGCATTACATTGTACACGTGGCCAATTTACATGTGCTACTCAATTCATTAATGAGCCAATTAGTGATGATAATTGGCTGATAACAATTATCATCACTAATTGGCAATAATTGGAATTTATATGTGCTTCTTTTTAGGCATATTCTATACAGAACGTGCATGTAAATTCCAATGTGTGTAGCTGAAAATGGGTCATGTCCATGGGAGGAGCATGGGTGTGTTGGGGGCATCAATCAAATTTAAGTGCATTGTTCTAGAATTTGGGGGAACATGCGTGCATTTAGGCGCAGGCATTTACACCATGTTTTCAGTGGCTGGCTCTTTAATACAAGACAAAAGTGCAGAGTCTCTAGTGAAAATGAATTCCCTGAAGCAGCTATGGTAGCAAAAAAAAAGTGCTATGTCGGACCGATGGATATGAGTACAGCTATCAGCAATTTCTACTGGAACAAAGCAATAAACCTTCTTCAGTTAAGATAAGTGCTCTTTTATATATAAGAGTATTAGAAATTGGATGCACTATTTGAAATTTGAATTTGAAGGGTTTCTATATTTGAATTCTTTTATATATGCAAAAAAAGTGGACCAATGAGGATTTTGTTTTCTGTATAAGCATTCTGCCTCACACTTGAAGGATCGGTTTCACTCATTATTCTAATGCTCCACAAAAAATATTCAAAATAATTAAAAGGAACCTTATGTGTTATTAATATATTAGCTGGGTTTCCTTATATATTATTCTAAGACCACATATTTAGTTTTGCGCCTAAATGTAGGCACGTTCCCCTGGCTTATGTACTATTCTATAAACCACGTCTTACTGTAGCTTCGGTTTATAGAACAGCACTATGCACGTTATTCTTACACACCTACTGTATATTTAAGATGCCATATACAGAATCTGGCCCACAATCATTAAGACAAAAGCCATATTGAGATATCAGTTAAAATCGTAAACACTCAAGTATAAAAACCACAAACGGCACATAAAAAGGTGCATTAAATATGCGGTCATAACTTAAAAGTGTCCTCTTTGGTGACTATAAAAACATAGATATGTCTGATTCCTGATTGAGATCTTTCGGTGCCACAGTATCGTATCCGCTTGCAGTAGCAATCTGTCAATATCTCCACCTTCTCTAATGTTGAAATATTTTGTGCAATACAATGAACTTTAACTCATCAAACTTGTGTTTCTTATCTTGCATATGTTCTATAAGTGGGTTTTTTAAAAATATATTTTATTTTACAAATTTTAACATTTTCAAGTGACACACTTGATCAAGAAAGTGTTAATACAATTACAAAATTATCTAGAAATCACAAAAGAATGCATTCATAAACATTGTTCAACACTCAAGTCCACTATAATATGGATCCAAGATTTTCAAAAAGAAACAGGAAAAAGTATAAATAAAGGAAATTAACTAAAGGTTGTGTTGCACCTAGAGGGGGCAGAGAATTGTAATTAACTTGAACCTCCAGTTCTTTTACAAGTTATGAAAGATGTCAATTGCAGAGGGTCCTTAAAGACATATTTACGCGATTCGTATCGTATGATACATTTGCAAGGAAACCTCAGATAAAAAATGCCTCCTAACTGGAGAACCGCAGGTTTTAGTAACAAAAATTGTTTTCGGCACTCCTGGGTTTCTTTTGCAATATCAGGAAACATATTAATTTTCAAGCCCAGAAATAATTTATCTCTGTTCTTGAAAACAATCGAAAAAGCCACAGTTTGTCCGGTATTAAAGCAACCGTTGCTATTAATGTTGCAGGTTGTTCTGTTTCAGATCTACAAGTGGTTTTTAACATCTATTCCTCTTTACAGCACTTCTGTGCTCAATAATACATTTATTTAGAGCCCTTTTCATTTTGCCAATATATAACAGTTTACATGGGCAGATGACTGTGTATACCACATGTTCAGTCTTGTAATCGGAGTATTGTCGCAGCTCATATCTGTCCCCGGAGCCTGGATGTACAAAAACTATAGCTTTTAAATTGATATGGCACACAAACAGTTTAACCAAGGAAAATGACCCCAAACAGTATCCTTCTTTTAAGCAACTGGGAGAGCTGAGAGTGCTAGAATATTTATTTATTTATTTATTGCATTTGTATCCCACATTTTTCTACCTAGTTTCCCTTTTAGGTATGTGTCCTCTTTGGTGCTGTTTTCTACTTGTTCATTCACCTTTATATGTTTTGTACACCAGTCAATGTTGCCTGAGATGATACACTTATGCTTGCAGCCTCGGGTTGTTTTTAATAATAATACAAATTAATTTATTTGTCACTATGTTTTATTTATGCACCTATTTATGTAGTCTTTTATGATTGCCATATAGTTTTTTTATTCATGAAATGAGTTAAATTGCATGATTTCATTTTTGTATATAGTTGTCTTTTTATGGTGCTATATTTTGGCTTATATAATTTATGTTCTAATGTTATGCTTTACTCTTTTTATGATGTATGTACTGCAGCTTTACCCCTGACGCAGCCTTTGGGCCAAATGTGACCACGTTGGGTGTCTATTTTTAATCAATTGCATTAGTCTTCAAATTGTTGGTCTGCTCCTTGTTTTAGCTGCTTGGCTTTTATGCAGATCATTGCCTCCTTTCGTTTATCTCAATTCCGATTTATACGTTCTTTCTGCCTTCACGTGTTTACGTTAACAGCATTGACAGTACATTGTGCAATGTCTACTACTACTACTACTACTATTTAGCATTTCTATAGCGCTACAAGGCATACGCAGCGCTGTACAAACATAGAAGAAAGACAGTCCCTGCTCAAAGAGCTTACAATCTAATAGACAAAAAATAAATAAAGTAAGCAAATCAAATCAATTAATGTCAGGAGTCAGTATTCTTTTATATTAGAGTCCAAGGCTACATAATTAAACTGCCTCATTTTTGTTGAGGATGAACAGCAATTGCATGATTTGTTTTTATATATAATTACATAGCTTGAGAATATAAGTTTCTTTCTTGCTTCTCTTTAGGAAAACTACCTGGCTGGTGTTCTGGGGTGCTTTGGGGTGAGGTGCCCTCTCATCTCTCTCCTCAGATTGCTTTAAGCCATCCCTGCTCATGGAAACATACATGGTTCTGTCCTGTGGAAAGTGATAGATGTATACACAGGGGTGACAGAAACTGCTTAAAACAAATGGTCATCACTATTCTGGCTATCAAGCATTGTAATCTATTTGAAAACTGATTCCTGAGCTGGTTCAGCAGAGGACCCATGTATAAATCCTGGATCAGGTCTTCAATTCCATGGCTCTCTCCAGTGCTGGGAACGCTATGGAATCAGTGTTCAAACCAGTCACCATGGAAAAGCAGCATCTAGTTGCTGGATTTATAGCCCCTGGTTGCAGGGTTCCAAAAGGATCCCTGGTATATGGTCCTTGGCAGAAGACATGCTTTAAAGCAGGTGTGTCAAACATGTGGCCTGCAACCCATAAGGTAGTATCTAATGTGCATTCTAATTTAACATCTGATTAATTACATAATGTAAATTTGGCTCTTAAGTAATTGCAATGGGAAGAATAGGGTGGCCAAATATTTTAGTGCAGCCCATCAATGAATTCCATGAATGTGCAGCTGCCTTAGCAGCCCATCATTAGTCTTCAGTTTCACATACCTGCTCTAAAGACTGGCCTAAGTGAGTTGGGAGGGGATGCAATAAGGAAAATATCCCTGGATGGTTTTGAAAGGAGGTATATGATACCACATCCCAACCTCAGTTGAGCTGGAAGCCCATTAAGGGACAGGAGGAAACTGTCAGTGCCCTCCATCACCACCACCCATAAAATGGTTCTTCCTTTTTCATAAATTTCAAAGTTGCATCTGAATTCTGTCTGAGATTTTGTGCTTTAAAGATAATTATGCTCTTCTACAAGGACTTATCACAAACTAACATACTACACAACATTCTGCATGAAACAATATAGAACAAGATAATGCATTAATATTGACCTGCAGATGGTTATTCTTTCTTAATGGAATACATGTGTAACTCTGGTCTCACCACAAATGTTCCGAGCACCAGCCAACTCGTCGTGGGTCAGGGGCATCCGGGATCAGGGCCACAAAGTTTACACAGACAGGGAGGATGATTTCTCTCTAACCCCTAACTCACTGAATTGAGTGTAGGCTGGAAGGTTGTAGGGCTTTGAGCTGGGTCTTTATTTCTCTTTACTCTGTTCTCTTTCCTTTACCAGTCTGGAAGTAAATAAGTTTCACTCTTACTCGAAGAAAAGACTCCAGTCTAGAGTGTATTCAAACAAACCAAACTTTACTGAAGATTCTGCAATAGGCAGTTCAAATCCTCTTTCAAACAGTCTGGGGCCCTTTTACTAAGGCACATAGGTGCCTATGCGCATAGAATGTGCATCAAGTTGGAAGTACCGCCCGGCTACCACATGCCCTGGGCAGTAAATCCATTTTTGATGCATGTCCAAATCATGTGGTAGAAAGTTTCTACCGTGTGGTGCTTACCCGGCGGTAATCGGAAGTGTACGCGTGCTGACGATTACCGTCCAGTTAACACATGAGACCTTACCGCTAAGTCAGTGTGTGGAAGTAAGGTCTCATGCCAAAAATGGATGCGTGCTGGTTTTAATTTTGCTGCACGTCCATTTTGGACCACAAAAAAAGGCCTTTTTTTGTAGGCGCGCTGAAAAATGGACCTGTGTGCATCCAAAACACGCACCTACACCAGCTCAGGCCATTTTTCGGCACGCCTTAGTAAAAGGGCCCCTCAATTTGTAATCCAGCTTGATAACAGATGCAAACTATAAATCCAAAGCCAAACTTAGGGATCTGGTTTATCGTCTTCAAAGGTAATTTATAATCCTACAGTATGTATATATTTACAGCTCCTCCTGTACTTACCCATCCCTTCTGGGTGTAACAGTCTAAGGCTGTGCATGCAGCACTTGTGCAACAAGCAGATCTTCTTGTGGATCAGACCCCCCTGCCTGTCTACCTCCTCTCCTCCAAAAGTGTACCTCTCCGGGCTACTACCTTTGGCCCTGAACAGCTCTTCAGTGTTCCTGCTCGTAGGCTGGAATCCTCTATTGTCCACCTGGAGCACTCCTCCATTTCTCCCAGTTAATGCTGGAACTTGCAGAAATCACCTCTGTGGTCAGCCTTAGTTTCTTGAACCATCCAGGACTCCCTCTCTCCTCCAAGGGTCCCAGCGGGGGTACAGGCAACCAAAGACCCCATGCACTCCCCAACATTATTTATTAACGCCTAACCCCTCTTCCATTGTCACTCAACAACCAGAAACATCTTCCTCTGCAATTTACCCAGGAATCCACCCCCTTGGGCTAGATCCTTTACCACCCACAACCTCAGAACCCTTCTCTCAGGAACTCTGGAAAGTTCTCCCATGTTCTTTAGTAATCCCCGTTATGATGGGGGATTACTCATACATGCTATTTCTTAGGTGCAGATTGGTACAGATGTTATTATTAATTTACTTGAAAATCATTAGTTAATTATGTTTAATTCATATTGCTAGAACAATTGTTCTGAGTAATGGAATTTCTACTAGGCTAATCACTGATTTTTGTATCTGTTGAGTGAAGATAGTTATCAGTTATTGATCAAATGCAGCAATCAATAAAAGCATTATACATCTTATACAAATAAATTATATTTGCAAGGTAGTTAGTGATAGACAACTCAGATTCTCTACAGGTCAATCAGATCTGTATGTGTAAACTAATTAGCTAATCAGGAGTTAACAATCAATTATTAGGGTTAATTGGCAGTAATTTATTTATTTATTGCATTTGTATCCCACATTTTCCCACCTATTTGCAGGCTCAATGTGGCTTACAGAGTGTGGTTATGACATAATCATTTCGTGATAACATCTTAATGTTTGAAGGTTAGGTAAGAGAAGATAGACATAGTCATTTCATGATAACAGATACAGTTATTAATGTTTGAAGATTAGGTAAGGGAAGATAGACGGAAAGTGTTAGGTAGGTTAGAGGTGAACTGTGATAACTGTGTGGATTGTTGAGGTAGTTTTGCAGGCTATGTATTTTCTTTGTAGGTCTTTTGGAAGAGATGTGTTTTCAGAGATTTGCGGAAGTTAGTTATTTCGTCAGTAGCTTTCAGATCTGTAGGTAGAGCATTCCACAGCTGCGTGCTCAAGTAGGAGAAGGTGGTGGCGTGTGTCAGCTTGTATTTTAGTCCTTTACAGCTAGGGAAGTGCAGATTGAGAAATTTGCGGGATGATCTTACAGCGTTTCTGGGAGGCAAGTCCACAAGGTTTAGCGTGTAGATTAGGATGTCTGCATGTATGATTTTGTGAACAATCGTGCAAATCTTGAACGCATGTGGATCTGCCCTATGGCCCCCCTTTTATAACATGCATGCCTAAATTTCATCATTTACAACTTCAAAGGGGGTGTGGCTGAGGGGGCATGTGTGACTCAGGGGCAGGGGAGTAGCCAGACCCCCAATTTTGGGTGGGCCTGAGCCCAAGATGGGTGGGCAGAAGAACTCCGCCTTGTCCCACAAGTGACTTGGTCTCTCCCTCTCTCGCTTGCATACCATATGGTCTCTCAAACATCCCCCCCCCCCCCCGCCCTGCATACCTTTTAAATAGATTTTCACCGGCAGCGAGCAGCAACTAATACACACTGCTCATGTTGGCCCTACAGCATGAATCAGTCGCTACTTGCTGCAGGTGAAGATCTATTTACAAGGTATGCAGGAGGGATAGTTGTTGGGAGTTTTCGGCTGGTGGGGCTTGGGAGGAATGCCTGCCAGCCACATCATAGGTGTGCTGCTACTGGATGGGCCTGAGCCCAAAGTGGGTGGGCCTGGGCCCACCCTTGGCTACGCCACTGCTCAGGGCAATCCCAGAATATAGGTGCCATTAGTTGGGCACCAGCATTTACACCCAGCTTTTGGCAGGCATAACTGCTGGTGCCTAAAATTAGGTATGAAATATGCACTAGGGCGCTTTGGGCTAGATTCTACATTCGACACCTGAAAATTCCATGCGGAAAAAAAATACGCCTAGGTATATTCTGTAAAGCACACCTAAATTGTATAGAATAGGTGTAAATTTCTGCGTGGTATATAGAACAACGCCAAGCGCCTCTCCATGTGTCCAAATTTAGTCGCGGCCATTTATACCATGTTTTGCTTCGTCGGCACTGATTTTTTTAGGCACCATATATAGAATCTCCCCCTTAGCTAATCATTAGCATGCACTAACCCCCAAATTCTCTATATGGTGCCTTAAGTT
The DNA here is from genome assembly GCF_901765095.1 of Microcaecilia unicolor. Classification (NCBI taxonomy): domain Eukaryota; kingdom Metazoa; phylum Chordata; class Amphibia; order Gymnophiona; family Siphonopidae; genus Microcaecilia; species Microcaecilia unicolor. The sequence goes on along the minus strand of NW_021963062.1, from coordinate 66,952 downwards.
GCGTGCACTAATTTGGCCGCACAGCCAAATTGCATGTAGAACTTAATTAACAAGCCAATCAGCGCCACTAATTGGTACTTAACAACCAATTAGCAGCACTAATTGGCTTTAATTAGAACAACTTTCTAGTCATATTCCTATCTATAACATGGTGCACGTAAATTTTAATACACGCAGTCAAAAAGGGGGCATAGCTATGAGCATGGAATGGGCGGGTTGTGAGCGTTTCAAAAAACTATGCACATTATAGCATACACTCGGTCTGCGTCTAAGTTAGGAGCAGGTATTAAAGCCCGGTTTTAATGGATGCACCTAAATGGATTCATCTAAATTTTAGTCGTAAGAATTGCGCATGAGCGTATTCTATAAACCACCTATCTTTAGGCATAGTTTATAGAAGCACACTGATCGAGTGGTTTTACAGCATTGATTTTTAAGGCAGTATATATAGAATATCCCCTTAAATCCATTAGCATTCCTTAGTAAAAGAACTCCTAATGGAGATTAATATTTTCATGGCTATAGTATATAGGAAAATAATAGATACCTGTTTATATGCTTCATGGGTTGAAGAACTGCATTGTAGGTGCCTCAAAAAATGTCATAATAGTGTGAAGTCGTTTTACTGTTTATCTACAGAAACTTCCCATTATTTGGACTTCATTAAGATTTAGGATTTCCCCAAAGTTTATCTCAGCCTCTTCTTTGAAAAGCAAAGCAAAAGAATTCTTAAGCTGTATGAATGTAATCAAGTGATTACAGCACTGGTCTGTTAATAATGTGTGAGATTCCATAAAATGCTTCTTGTCTTATTAACATGACCAGCATGAGGATAGTGGGTTTTCACCAAGGGACTCTACTTTAGTGTTTCAGCTCAATGAACAAATTAAGACTCCAGGAAATGGAATTTTTGCAAGCTACGGTTCCAATTAATGGCTCACCAGGTCATTATTAATCAGTTTGTCCTGAAATCCCGTGTCTCAGATCATCATTCTATATTGTATTATCCTGTTCTGTTGCTAAATAGTGATTTAAAGTCCAAGTGGACAAAACTTGAAATGAATTCAATCAGAGCTGAATTACAATGAGGCAAAAAAAAACAACATTTTGGCAGGCTTTTCTCAAAACATTTCCTTAACTATTTTAATAAGGATTTTTCAGTTTAGTGCTAAGGGTAATACAGATTAAACGATTTTAAAAAATGCTTTCTTTATTTTCTTTTTACTGGAATGTTCAATTTGGCTATTTAAGTTTAGATTTATAGGACTGATTCAGTAAGGCTTTTTTTTTCTTATTCTGTGCTCATTGGGAAAGACAAGGGTCCGCTTACAGACCTTGCAAAATACTGACAAAATAATGACATGAATTTCTTCCAATGTATTCTATGCCTCAACATTTTTTTCTTTACCCATCTGCTTAATAATTTTGCTGTGCAATAAAGTAAATTATCTGCAGCTAGCCAGTGTGCACAACATCATAGGTCAGTCAACGTTAATTAAGTAGATCCTTTCTTATCATGCTTCTTTTTGAACCTCAACAGTTTAGCATCTGTTTCATATTTATTCAGCCTTTACCCATTTGACTTTACAGTTGAGTTTCAGATATTCCAGATGCTCAGTGTTTGACTTAATATTCAAGTATTGCTATTTGATTCAACCTTACCCTGCAGGTATTTTACCCATTCTGCTGCCACAAAGGATTTTTTGTATTCAGCAGACCATATCTGGTGTCCAGTTTATCCAATACAAGTTTTGTTATTCAGTTCTAATGAGTGCAAATAAGCATTTTTTTTTTTAAATCTCTGCCCTAGTGCACTGTAGCTTTTGGCTAAAAAAAAAAAACGACTCTTGGGCGCAGAAGCCATGTGTCCAGTACAGTTTGTTACTAGTTCCAACTGTTTTCGAAATTCAGACACAACATCCACACTAATTGTACCCTGAAAGCAAGTGGATACAAACTCTTTTACCTCATTCCATTGTAAAGCAACAATGTAGCCCACTGAAATGTAGGTTTGTAGCATGGGAAATCATTGTACAAAGTTGAAATGATTTAAATTTTTTTAAAAATCTATACAAATAAAGTTTAAAAAATGCTATTTCTGAAATGTTTCTGGTATGCTCACCAATATACAGAATCCCCCAGATTTTATAAATAGTGTTCAAAGTTGCACATTATCCTGAGATGCGCACGCAATTTAATTGGCTAACAAGCCAAATAGCATCAATAATTGGGTACTATCAATTATAGGTGTTAATTGGTAACAGTTTGGGATTTGCATGCTCATCTTGCTATGCGCTGATGATCTTAAGGTGGCCAAACAGGTAGAAAAGGCGATGGTCAAAGCCAGAAGGATGCTCGGGTGTATAAGGAGCGGGTTGACCAGCAGGGTGATAGTGCCCTTGTATAAGTCTCTGGTGAGGCCCCATTTAGAGTACTGTGTGCAATTCTGGAGACTGCACCTACAGAAGGATATAAACAGGATGGAGTCGGTCCAGAGGGCGGCTACAGAATTGGTCAGCGGTCTCTGTCATAAAACATATTAGGACAGGGTTATGAACCTCAACATGTATACAGTGGAAGAGAGGCAGGAGAGAGGGGATATGATAGAGATGTTTAAATACCTCAATGGAATTAACGTAGAGGAGGTGAGCCTTTTTCAAGTTAAGGAAAACTCTGGAATGAACGGGCATAGGATGAAGTTAAGCGGAAATAGGCTTAGGAGGAATCTAAGAAAATATTTTTTCCATGGAAAGAGTGGTGGATGCATGGAATGGCCTCCTAGTGGAGGTCATGGAGACAAAGACTGTGTCTGAATTTAAGAAAGCATGGGACAGGCATGTAGGATTCCTTAGGAAAAGGAAGAGTTAGTGGTTACTGAGGATGGGCAGACTTGATGGGCCATTTGACCCGTATCTGCTATCATGTGTCTATAAAAATTGGCCTGGAAATCATATAGTGCACACTCAAAAGGGGGCATTGCCATGGGTTGGTCAGGAGCATTCAATAAAGATGTGCGCAGTATTACTGAATATGTTACGTGCCATGATTTATACCAGGTTTCCGCCAGTGTCGCTATGCTCATATTAGCCCTCTACTCAAGTAACTTCATTGGCTCCCTATCCATTTCTGCATACAGTTCAAACTCCTCTTATTGACTTACAAGTTCATTCACTCTGCAACTCCTCAGTACCTCTCCACTCTTATCTCTCCCTACACTCCTCTCTGGGAACTCTGTTCACTAGGTAAAACTCTCTTATCTGAACCCTTCTCCTCCACTGCTAACTCCAAACTCCATTCCTTTTATCTTGCTGCACCATATGCCTGGAATAGACTTTCTGAGCCGGTACGTCAAGCTCCATCTCTGTCTTCAAATCTAAACTAAAAGCCCACCTTTTTGATGCTGCTTTTAACTATTATTATTATTAGCATTTGTATAGCGCTACCAGACGCATGCAGTGCTGAACACCTGACAAACAGAGACAGTCCCTGCTCAATAGAGCTTACTCCTAACCCTTACTCACTTGTTTAGTACCCATGTTTTATCATTCCCACCTTAGTAATTTCCTTATTTTTACTTGTCCTGCTTGTCATAATTAGATTGTAAGCTGTGTCGAGCAGGGACTGTCTCTTCATGTCCAGTGTACAGCTCTGCTGATGCCTAGTAGTGCTATAGAAATGATAAGTAGTAGTAGTAATAGTAGTAGTTGGTGTAAATCCTCGTGTCCAAAGTTTGGCATAGAAACTGCCTCTAAGTACTATTCTATAAATGTCATAAATGCACAGATTGTTTTGGCACCATTTACTGAATCTAGTCCAATATGCATGCATAGCTCTCAACCAATATTCATCAATAATAACTTATAGCAATTTCAAATTTTAGGCAGCACATGAAACTATTTCAATCTCCCTAGCCATCATCGGCAACTTTTTCTCATGAGTCATTCCTCATGACTTGCCTTAATCTTCATTTGCTTATTGCAGGTTTAAATGTGAGAACAGGTACTTCCTGTTTCTCAGAACAGGAAGTACCTGTTCTTGTATTTAAGCCTGTAATTGTGTGGGGACAGCAGGGCAAGGAAAGCAGAGCAACACCTTCTCACTGCTGTTGGCTGAGCTGGAGCGGCAGGCTTTTAGTACCCTTGCCCTTCGGTGCCCTTACCTGGCTCATGCCTTAAGTCAGCCCTGCTCACTGTGATGCAATCAGGCAGGACCCAATCCTGACCAGTTAAATCATTCTGAATAGTGATGCCTTTGTTTGTTTTTTTCTATGATTTGATTTTTTTTTTTTGTTACATTTGTACCCCGCGCTTTCCCACTCATGGCAGGCTCAATGCGGCTTACATGGGGCAATGGAGGGTTAAGTGACTTGCCCAGAGTCACAAGGAGCTGCCTGTGCCTGAAGTGGGAATTGAACTCAGTTCCTCAGTTTCCCAGGACCAAAGTCCACCACCCTAACCACTAGGCCACTCCTCCACTTTTTCCAGGAAAATTGAGAGGAAAAAGCTGAATGAACCAAAAATATTTTGGTGTCTTTTTACTAAATCACATGAAACATTTAACATGTGGTTTACCACATAGAACCTTGTTAAGGGGCTTTGCGGTAATTTAGCAGTTACCAAGTGGTAATCCCCATAGCCTAAGTGGGGTTTTTTTGTGTCAGGGTACCCCCTGACATGGCTATGGCATGGGTGGAGAGTGGGCATGGAAAGCATTTGGCAAATCTCCCTTGCGCACTATTCCAGCACATGACACCTAACTTTTCCCGCGCACAACCCAAAAGGGGATGGGGCATAGGTGGGTCATAGGCACCAAGTTATGGAATAGTGGCGATCCATGCCTAACTTTGGGCTGTTTCTATCAGGCGTAAGTCCGGTAATCAAAGTTAGATACAACCTGAGTGTTATGCTGGTATTCTATAAAGATCAGGCACCCATTATAGAATAGGATCTCAGTGCTGATCTTTTCAGTGTCTAATTTTTGGTGCTATATATACAGAATTGCCCCCTTATTGTAAACTGTTCATATACTGCCATTCAAAGAAGTTTACATTTCCAAAAATAAAATTTAGCACAGACAGAGTGGAGAGGGTAAAGTTACAAGAACCAAACAGAAACAGTCACGAACTGAGAGGAAAGTCAAGCAAAACACAACCTGAGAAAATACTTATGTCTTCACATGAACCTTGAATTTTGACAAAATAGGATTCCAAAGTAAGAGGGATGAACAGTAGAAGCAGACTGCTGTACAGTGCAGGATTAAGGCACAGGCAAACTAGGCACATGCCTAGCATTCAAATGTTAAGGAGGGGCCTTCTCAGATGTACTAAGATTTTATTTGTAAACCGCTTAGCTGCTCTTCTGAGATTGGTAGTATATGAAGCTTTGTAAATAAATAAATAAATAATTTGATAGCTCCCACACAGATTTAGTAAATGACGGCAGATAAAGACCTGAACGGTCCATCCAGTCTGCCCAACAAGATACATACCATGTAAAATGAGTTTAATACTTTATAGGTATACCCGAGTTTGATTTGTCCCTGCCTTTCTCAGGGCACAGACAGTAAAAGTCTGCCCAGCACTGTTCCTGTACTAAAAGTTCTGAAGCTAACGTCGAAGCCCCTTAAAATTTACACTCCAGCCCATCCATATCTATTCAGTCACGATCAGGACACAGACCGTAGAAGTCAAAAATAGAGTCAGGATGGGTTGGTGTGCAGAGCCACATCTGCCCACAGGGGTCTGTTTAGTGTGATTGAAATATATCATGATAGCATGTATAAATATTCTCCCCACCCCTATGTATTGTCCTCCATTTGGCAGGAGGAGGAAGTGAGCAGCACTTCTTGTCTACTACTTCCTCTTCTTTCATTTTTCCTCTGCAATTAAAACTACACAGGGCCCCATTTATGTATTAGAATATATATTTCTGTGTGTGTGTGTGTGTGTTTGGGGGGTGGGGGGTGGGGAGGTCCATTATACTTGTCTGCCTAGGGTCTACTACAAAACTAATCTTGTCCAGCTCTGTGTGCATTCTAACCGAGCCTGAGACGGATCAGGTATATAGAGCAATTTGTGACTCTATGAATCCATCTTAAGTATCATTCAGTGTAAAAAATGTAACGAAGGATGCTATATTGGAGAAACAGGCCAGATGCTTAAGACAAGATTCAATTTACATAGATATCATATGAACAATACTGGTGCCAGCAGGGTTCCCACGCCTGTTGGTCAACATTTTACAGGACCAGGACACTGTACCAGTGACTTCACAGTGAGAATCCTGAAAGGTAACTTTAAAACCATACAAGAACGTAAGACCTTTGAAGTCAGAATGATTGAATATTTTAACACCCAACAGAAAGGACTTAACAAGGATCTGGGGTTCCTAGCCCATTATAAACCATAAAGCTGTATTTCTCTGTTGATCACCCTCCCATCACCTATCCACACCCATCCTGTTAGAATATCAATGATATGCTTTGATGTCCCCATGCATACTTCCTACCCACCCCCCTCCTCCCACCCTGACTGTCATAGTAATGCTTGAATGTTTTCACTTATATACACTGTCAGCTAGCACATTTTCTTATTTCCAATCTGACGAAGAAGGGCAACCTTCGAAAGCTAATCAAGAAATGTATTAAGTTATGTCCAATAAAAAAGGTATCATCTTATTTTCTTTTCCATGTTTTATTTTGTTTGATTTCTATTGATGACTCTATGAACAAAGTGTATGAAGTATATGAAATCATCATATCAAACAGGCAGCCTGAACGCCCAGTGTAAAAAAGCTCTGTGAGTAAGTATAAGTAATTTGAACTTTGCCCTAAATGCTCCTGTCATCCAGTGTATATGAATAAGCAACAGGGCAACCCGGTCATAGCTTTTTGTGATGCTGAACAAAAACTGTTAGAATGAAGAATTTTTACCATCTGAGATATGCTATGGATTTTCAGGGCAATTTTAGCATTCTGAGAGTTGGTGAGATCCACTGACATTTTAAGAAGATTTATATTTGGATATATCCCCAGATTCTATATAGCGCGCCTAGAGATCAGCGCCAAAATCCAAGCAGATTCTGTAACAATGTGCCTAGCTTAACAAGCTAATGAGCATGGATAACAGCACTTAAGTAACAATCAGCAGTAATTGGCACTGAATAGAATTTACGTGCACAACTCGCTAAGTGTATTCTGTAACAAAGTGCACCAAACTTCTAACACGTGCAGGCAAAAAGGGGCGGAGGAAATGGGCATTTCTTGGAGGTTTTGAAATTTGTGAATGTAGTAATAGAATATGGCTCAGTGCATGTAAATCTACGCTCCGAGATTTATGCCACATTTTCACTGGTATAAATGGATGCGCATAGTTTTAGGTGCTGATATATCAACCAAATTTATTTATTTATTTATAGCATATATATCCCACATTTTCTCACCCACGGGCAGGCTCAATGTGACTTACATCAATCTGAAAAGGCATACATCAATCCGGCAACAAAAAACCAAGTACATTGAAGTTGAAGAGGTTAGTAACTACAGAGGAGAGGAAAAGGAGAAAGAGTAATAGAGTTCAATATGTCGTTATGATAGTTACAGTTCAGGAGTTATGGATGCTAGGCGGGACTTTAGCGTAAGCTTTTCCAAATAAGTTGGTCTTGAGACATTTTCTGAAGGTCGGATGATCATGAGTAGTTTTAACAGATTTAGGTAATCCATTCCACAAATGAGCGCTAATATAGGGAAAGGTGGATGTGTAAGTGGTTTTATACTTGAGGCCACAACATGTTGGGTAGTGTAGATTTAAGTACGAACAAGATGATCTGTGAGAATTCCTAAGTGGCAAGTTGATAAGGGTATCCATATAAGCTGGAGCTTCACCATAGAGGATTTTATGCACCAGGGTGCAAATTTTAAAAGTTATTCGGTCCTTGACAGGAAGTCAGTGCAGTTTCTCAAGTAGTGGTCTTGAACTTTCAAACCTTGATTTTCCATAGATCAGCCTAGCAGCTGTATTCTGGGCAGTTTGTAATTTGTTTTGAAGCATTTCTTTGCACCCTGCATATATTCCATTGCAGTAATCAAGGTGGCTTAAAAGTAGTGATTGAACTAAATTTCGAAATACTTCTCTAGGGAAATAAGGTTTTATACGTTTTAGTTTCCAAAGAGAGAAGAATACTTTTATGGTGGTGGAGTTTGTTTGTTGCTCCAGTGTTAAGTTTCTATCAACAATTACTCCTAGCATTTTTAGAGTCTCAGAGATTGGTAGGGCAAGCTCAGGAGTGATTAAGGTGGAGGGTTTGAACTTGTTATAGAGAGAGAGAGGAGAGTATAAGGCAATGCGTTTTCTCAGTATTGAGTTTTAATTTAAAAGAGTTAACCCAAGCAAGCATGGTGTACAATCCAAGGCTGATTTCATTGGCTATTTCGCTTAAGTCTTTTCTAAAAGGAATATAGATTGTGATGTCACCCGCATAGATAAACGGGTTGAGACCAAGTTTGGAAAGAGCGTTGGGGAAAGAGGTGAGCCCTGAGGCACACCACAGTCTGCTTTCCATGGAGGTGATAAACTTGTGTTGGATTTAACTTGGTAGGTTCTTGAGGTTAAAAAGCCTGTAATCAGGTGCTGATTATAGAATACACTTAGTCGGCACTGATTTCAGTGTCAATATTTTTTAGGCATCGTGCCTTCCACAAAACATACAAATTAATTTTGAAGAGGAGTTTTCCTTGCAAGGACTAAAAATTGAAACAAAAACAATGGGACTTATTGCTAAAAGATTGATTGATACAGCAAGATCTTCTGAAAGTTCTAGGAGAGCTAGCTTGTGAAAGCCTATTGAGGCAATCCTAGAAATGGAGTGGAACAGGTATGCATGCCTTGTGTGTACAGGGGGATATTTATATTGGCAGTTATGCATGCTAATGCATGATCCGCTAATGTAAGGTAGCACATAAATGCCTTAGTGAACACCAGCAAAGGGGTGGGAGCATGGGCAGGTACACATGGAGGGGCATTTTCGAAAGGGACGTCCAAGTTGCGATTTGGACATCATTGCAAAACGTCCAAATACAGGGGCGGGGAAACCCGTATTTTCAAAACCACATGGATGTCCATCTTTTGTTTTGAAAATACCACCAGGGATATCCAAATCCTTGAATTTAGATGTTCTTAGACATGGACGTTTCTGATTTTTGGCGATTTTCGAAACCAAAGATGTCCATATCAATAACGACCAAATGCAAGTCATTTGGTCAAGGGGAGGAGCCAGCATGGTCCCCCTGACATGCCAGGACACCAACCAGGCACCCTAGGGGCACTGCAGTGGACTTCATAAATTGCTCCCAGGAACATAGCTTCCTTACCTTGTGTGCTGAGCCCCCCAAAATCCACTACACACAACTGTACACCACTACCATAGCGCTTACGGGTGAAGGGGGCACCTAAATGTGGGTACAGTGGGTTTGTGGTGGGTTTTGGAGGGCTTGATGTTTCCTCCACAAACGTAACAGGTAGGGGGGATGGGGCTGGGTCTGCCTGTCTGAAGTGCACTGCACCCACTAAAACTGCTCCAGGGACCTGCATACTGCTGTGATGGAGCTGAGTATGACATCTGAAACTGGCATAGAGGCAGGCACAAAATATTTTGAAAGATGTTTTTTGAGGGTGGGAGGGGGTTGGTGACCCCTGGGGGAGTAAGGGGAGGTCATCCCCTATTCCCTCCGGTGGTCATCTGGTAATTTTTGGCACCTTTTCGTGCCTTAGTTGTAAGAAAAACAGGTCCGGGTGAAAACGTCCAAGTGCTCGTCAGAGATGTCCTTGTTTTTTTCGATTATGGGTCAAGGACGTCCAAATGTTAGGCACACCGAAGCCCACCTTCACTACGCCTCCGACACGTCCCCTTGAACTTTGGCCATCCTTGCGACAGAGTGCAGTTGAAGATGTCCTAAATCGAGCTTCGATTATACCGATTTGGATGTCCCTGGGAGAAGGACATCCATCTTCCGATTTATGTCAAAAGATGGACGTCCTTCTCTTTTGAAAATGAGCCCGCAAGACACCCAACATCAATGCACGCATCTTATAGAACACTATCAGATGCATTCATTGAGTGGCGCATTTTGACACGCCCACTTACATCTGCCAATGACTTTGCATGAATGGGTGCATCTTCCTTTTGGGCTCACTAGCATTCAGAGTGCCTTGATTCCTTTGTAGAATTGGCATTCCCTGTGCTGCATCAGGGTGCCCAAAAGCACTTTATAATAGTGTCCCCTATGTATCTGATGGTCCCTTTCTCCCCTATTTTCCCAATTGCAAGGTTTTGGTTGGTTGTAAGGGTATTTTATACAGGCAACATATGGTGATATGTGTCTATAAAATTACCCTTCAGGAAAGTAGGTGGAGGCATGTACACTTGCTTCGAGGCGGGTGCAAATGACCTGCCAAAGTTTGCAATGGACTGAGATCCTGGGGAACTGGGTTAAATTCCAACTGCAGCTCCTTGTGATCCTGGGCAAGTCTCTTAACCCTCCATTGCCACAGTTAAAAATAAAAAATGTAGATTATGAACCCACTAGGGATATAGAAAGTACCTGCATATACCCTCTAATTCTATAAAAGTCGCCAACAATTGCGTGCACAAATTTGGGTGTGCACCCAATTTAATTGAATAATGAACTAATTAGTGCCAGTACTTGGCTTTTAACAATCAATTACATTTAATTAGAACTTACGTGTGTAAATTGAGGCATGAGGAAAAAAAAGAGGCGCAGAAATTGGGGCATTCCTAGCATTTACGCCTGTTGTTACAGAATACAGGGGATACATGACCAATTGCACCACGTTTCAGCTGGTGCAAATGGCCGTGCCTAACGGTAGTCGTGAGTCCCGGGTGTAAGTGCTATTCTATAAACCACACCAAGTGCTCCGTTTACTAAACCGCACCTAGCTTACGCTAAACTTTAGCGTGCACTAACGCTAGAGACACCGTTAGGAATATATGGGTATCTCTAGCATTAGCGTACGCTAAAAAGTTAGCACACCTACAGCATGGCTTAGTAAACAGGGCCCTGTATGTTAGGCACAGCTTACAGAATAGCTCTTTTTTCCCTCCCTCGTCCGATATAACTTCCTATTTCCGCAGGGGTGGGGCACAGTGAGGGAAGGCCCAAGGCAATCTGACACTTTCACACAGACGCGAGGCGCTGCTCGCTGGTGCTGCCGATTTAGAGATTTTTTTTTTAATGCAGGGGGCCCGGTGGCAGACAGAAGGGGGCTGTCGAGGAAGCTGAGGGTAGGCAGGTGGAGACTGGGGACTGAGGCGCCGGTGGCCTGGGAGCAGGAGAGGGAGGTGATAGCAGTAGCGACTGGGGCGGCAGCGGCCCTGCTTATCTTGCATCACGAGTCACTCCTTCAAATGCGAAGAATATCATTTTCAACAGCCGCTGGCAGCATAATTCCAGTACCCCGACAAAGGGCCCCCTTGTTTCGCATAGCTGCTTCAGGAGGAAGAACAAAATCACTGCCTAAAAAATATTCTATATATAATGCCTAAAAAATATCGGCGCTGAAATCAATGCTGACTAAGTGTATTCTATAATCAGCACCTGATTATAGGCTTTTTAACCTCAAGAACCTACCAAGTTAAATCCAACACAAGTTTATCACCTCCATGGATTGCACACCATGCTTGCTTGGGCTAACTCATTCAAATTAAAACTCAATACTGAGAAAACTCATTGCCTTATACTCTCCTCGCAGCCATTTTGAAAATTACCACGTGTGCTCTCACTGCCACCCATTTTGTAGATGTAGATATACCAGCCGATATTTAGCGGTGATTAGCCCCCAGTATTAAGTGCTGGGCCATGACCGGGCACCGACATTGAATATCGGGAGCTAAAGTTGGTAGATTTCATTGTCACACACATTTTATATTGATAATTTATTACATACACTTCTTATGTGGAACATTAGGGCTCACACGCTACCCGTGTGCTAACCAGTTAGTGCATGGTGATGTAGCTATACTAATTAGCACAGCAATGCCTACTCTCTGCCCACCAGTGGAATAGCTACGTGGGGCCACGGGGGCCTGGGCCCACGTAGATTTGGCCCTGGACCCCCATCTGACGACCCTCTCGACCCCCCTCCCGCCGCCAACCCTCCCCCGCCATCACCGTCACCATCGGGTACCTTTGCTGGCGGGGGACCCCAAACCCCGCCAGCCGAAGTCCTCTTCTCCTGCGCGGCCGCGTTGCTGGCTGATCTGCAAGGCTTCATTCTGTTTCTGTGAGTCTGACGTCCTGCATGTACAACGTATAGGACATCAGATTAAAAAAAACAGAACGAAGCCTTGCGCTGGAAGAAGAGGACCTTAGCTGGCGGGGGTTGGGGTCCCCTGCCAGAAAAGGTAGGCAACGGCGGCGGAGGGTTGGCAGCAGGAGGGGGGGTCAAGGTTGGTGGTGGTGGTAGTGGCGGGGGGGGGGGGGGGTCGGCGGCGCCAGGGGGGTTAAATGTGCCCCTCACCTTGGGCTCTGGACCCCCCCCCCTGCTGAAGTGTGGCTATGCGCCTGCTGCCCACTGAGACGCCCCTTCAAATAATTTATTTTTTTACTGTGCAGTTAGCATGCACACATTTGGCAGCTACTGCAGAATGCCTGAGCCTGTTCCGCAGTGCTATTAGCATCTAATGCAACTTTAGTAAAACGGCTAATTGTGTAAAATGCTCTTTCTAAATGCCCAAGTTCCTCGTATAATTACCTCCATTGTTATCAGCATGATTAAGAAAAGATAAAGCCCAAAGAAAGAATTGCTATGTCCGCTATATAATACAGTGGAGAGCAGAAGAAATACAGACGTTGAGTAGTTTAAGGATATATTTCTAAAGTTAGAATATAAATCTCACCTACAAGCAAACTGCAGTAGTAGCAGTCATCGATCATATTCTTAAATTTCTGCGATACTTTGTAATACACGCTCTAATTCAGTTCACAATACCTCGCCTTGTCATCCTTATGAGTAAAACATGTTTGCACTCAGCAGACAAAACTTGCATTGCTTATCTCCTGAAAAGGATAAGAACAATTTTCTTATGGCAAAGCAAATTAATTTTTCATTGTGGGAGGGTCAAAGACTCGGATACCGTTTCATCCACTTACTTTGATAGGACAGCATTATTGATAAATACCTCGGTTCCTGTGGCATCTCTTCAGGATTGATGCCAGCTGTACATGCTTACATCAACAGAACAGCTTCCCTCTTGCTAATCTCATCACTACCTTTCACCTTGAGGCAATACTCTTCAATACCCAATTAATCATGGCCTTGCCAATTCCAATATTTCAATTTCCTACCTATCCCAGGCACACACATTTAACACACTTTCAGGTACTAGTCTACAGCAGTATAGCCAGAATAAAGACAATAGTGTCACAGGGATAATGATCGATGTATAGTTTACTGATCAATATTAAAGATGAAACACTGTCTGCAGTATTCTTGAGTGGATGCACATAAAAGCAGATGGAACTTTTTTTCAATGGGGGGGGGGGGGGGACATCAGGAATTTAGAAGAGGTTTAGTGCCAAATGAGAACCATTCAGAGATTAAGTGAGTATGGTCATTCTTGATTTCTATAACAAGCAAAGGAGTGTGGTAGCCATGTTAGTCCACTCTTAAGGTTATCAATAGAAATCAAACAAAATAAAACACGGAAAAGAAAATAAGATGATACCTTTTTTATTGGACATAACTTAATACATTTCTTGATTAGCTGTCGAAGGTTGCCCTTCTTCATCAGATCGGAAATAAGCAAATGTGCTAGCGGACGGTGTATATAAGTGAAAACATTCAAGCATTACTATGACAGGGTGGGAGGATGGGGGTGGGTAGGAGGTATGCATGGGGACATCAAAGCATATCATTGATATTCTAACAGGATAGGTGTGGATAGGTGAGGGGAGGGTGATCAACAGAGAAATACAGCTTTATGGTTATTTCCGATCTGACGAAGAAGGGCAACCTTCGAAAGCTAATCAAGAAATGTATTAAGTTATGTCCATTATAACAAGCAAGTAGGACAACACCAAGGGCCCTACACGGTTAGCGTGTGCTAAAAATGCTAGCATGCCTTTGTAAACAGTGCCCAAGAACTGGACTTCTGAGAATGTGCTTGTTTCTTGATTTTATTTTCTTTACTTTTGACAGATACTTGTTTACTACATAGCCCTTTTTTTTTCATTCTTCCTTAAGGAAGCATCATCAAACTGGGCACCCAAATGGTAAATGATGTTTAATGTGAGCAAGTGCAAAGTGATGCATGTGGGAAAGGGGAACCCAAACTATAGCTACGTGATGCAAAGCTGCACATTAGGATTTACCGCCCAGGAAAAGGATCTAGGTGTCGATACGTTGAAGCCATCTGCTCAGTGTATAGTGGCAGCTAAGAAAGCAAGTAGAATGTTAGAAACTATTAGGAAAGGAGTGGAAAACAAAAATGAGAATGTTATAATGCCTTTCTATCACTCCATGGTGCAAGTGCACCTCAAACACTGCGTGCAATTCTGGTCACCGCATCTCAAAAAAGATATAGCAGAATTTGGAAAGGTACAAAAAAGGGTGATGAAATATATCTGTTCAACATTTAGGGAAAATTGATCAATGTGGGCTACCACTAAGACTTCATTTTACTGTTAACCCTCGTTATTAGTAACTAGTTCTAATTACAGAAAATAGGACCTGTGCTAAAATAGTACGAGTATATGGTACAATAACCCATCTTAAAGGTTGCCCATGTCACCATATCTCAAAAAAGATACAACGGAACAACAAAAGGTACAGAGAAGGGCAATGAAGATGATAAAGGGGATGGGATGACTTCCCTATAAGGAAAGGCTGAAGAGGCTAGGGCTGAAGGGAGCTATGAGAGAGGTCTATAAAATACTGAGTGGAGTGGAGTGGAATGGGTAGAAGTGAATCGTTTGTTTACTCTTTCCAAAAATACTAGGACTAGGGGGCAAGCAATGAAACTACAAAGAAGTAAATTTAAAACAAATCAGAGAAAATACTTCTTCACTCAATGTGTAATTAAACTCTGGAATTCATTGCTAGAAATTGTGGTAAAAGCAGTTAGCTTAGCAGGGTTTAAAAAAGGTTTGGCTAATTTCCTAAAAGAAAAGTCCATAAATCAATACTAAGATGGACTTGGGAAAATCCACTACTTATTTCTAGGATACGCAGCATAAAATCTGTTTTACTATTTCGGGATCTTGCCAGGTTTTTGTGACCTGGATTGGCCACTGTTGGAAACAGGATACGGGGCTTGATGGACCTTCGGTCTGTCCCAGTATGGCAATGCTTGTGTTCTTATGTTAAGCTGTTCACGGATTCAACCTTGGGTGGCACTAGAGATTTAGTTTCAGCTTAAGAAGCAGCAATTGTTTCTTGAAAGACAATAACTAGATGCACTGCTATGTGTGTTTGAGAGAGACACGGCAAATGGTTTCATCATTAATAGATGCCATCATTATAACATTTCATTTTTTATTCATGGTTTCAATAAGACACAGTGGAAGTAGTCTGCATCACTTTTTTGTTTTCAGCTTGAGTATAAATGCAAACAATCAAGACTGGCATAGTTTTATTTGCTGAAAGCTCAATATATATAGAACACATTGCACGTCTGTATTTTTGAATGCAGAATATATGAACTCATTTTAACATTATAATATACTTTATATAGATACCATGTTTATATCTATTTATCTATAGATATAGATACAGACTTAAGATACAGATCAGGGGTTCTTAACCCAGACTCGGGACACACCCAGCCACTCAGGTTTTCAGGATATGCACAATATAAACATGCGTGAGATAAATTTACATGCACTACCTTTTATTATTATTATTATTATTAGCATTTGTATAGCGCTACCAGATGCACGCAGCTCTGAACACCTGACACAAAGAGACAGTCCCTGCTCAATAGAGCTTACAATCTAAGTAATACAGACACACAAGACAGTTAAGGGTGAGGGAAGTACTGGGTGAGAAGGAGGGAAGGAACAAGGGGAGGGCAAATGAGCCATAAATACTTACTGTGGGTATCATGAAACCCTGACTGATTAGGTGTGTCCAGGGGGCTGGGTTAAGAGCCCTCGATATATATATAGGGCCCAATATTTAGACTGCAGGAGGTAGCCAGGCTGCCTCTCGTGGTTGGTGGTCAGCCGAGATATTCAATGCCAAGCCATTTCCAGTGACCAGCACTGAATATCCAGGTGTTTTTTGGCTGGTTTAAATTTAACTGGCTAACCCGATATTCAGCACTGGCTGGTTAAGTTTAAACTGGCCAAAGATAGGCATGCTGTTTCGGTGGTCTAATTTGGCCACCAAACTTAGCTGGCAATGTGTTGAATATCAGTGGATAGCGAATTGTATCACGTGATATTACCGGTTTTCCGCTAGATGCTAACTGGTAATATTCATTAAAACTGAGCATGCACAAAGTGAGGGGAAGCAGGACAGGCAATATATGGACAGCATCGCTGGAGAAACGCTTAAGCTGGCAGGGGTTAGAGACCCCTGCCAGTCAAGGTATGTGGTGTTGCAGTGGAGGGGGGGGGGGAGTGATGGGGAGGTGGGCCAAAACATGCCCTCTCACTTTGGTTTCTGGACACCCTCCCTTTTTGAGGTCTAGCTAGGCCCCTGCCATGCCCCTTCCCTGGCCACGTTCCTCTTGGAGTTAAGTGTGAGATACGTTAGACCCTCCAAAGCACACCAAAAACCTACCGTACCCAACTGTACACCACTACAATAGCCCTTATGCCTGCAAATGGCACCTATATGTAGTTACAGTAGGTTTTTGGTGAGTTTTGGATGGCTTATACTTTCCACCACAAGTGTAACAGTTACAGTGGGATATGGGCCTGGGTTCCCTTCTCCACATTACATTGTACTGACCATTAAGCTACTCCGGGGACCTGCTTGCTGTTACTGGCCATATCATTTGAAGCTGTCATAGAGGCTGGTTTGTACTGTTTCTTTCACATCTTTGGGAGGTGGGAAGGGGTCAGTGACCACCGGGGATGAGGTAAGGGGGTCATGTCTTAATCCCTTCAGTTGCCATATGGTCATCTAGGGCACCATTTTGTTTCTTAGTCATCATAAAAACAGGTCTAGATCAAAATGTCTAAATTGTAGCCCTGAACATTTTTGTTCCATTATGGCAGAAAAACATCCAAGTGTTAAGAACGCCTAAATCCCACCCCCAGCACACCCCCTTGGAATTTAGACGCACAGCCAATGAACTGCACAGAAAAACGTCTTAGAAATGGGTTTCGAAAATAGAGATTTGGCCGTTTTGGCAAATAAAATGTCAAAATGCTGCTTTGTGCCGCTTTTTGGACATTTTTCTGTTTCAGAAATGAGCCCCTGTATGATCTAACAGTCCTTTGTAGTGTTTAATGGGATTAACTAACTGTGAAGAATAGCAACAAACAAGAAAGGCGGATCCCATAATGTCAATCCTCTTTCAGCAGAAATTTTGTGTACCTTTAGTATATTTTTGACAGTTTTGTAAATGCCATTGTAAAACCTGGTATTGTTCACATACCAGTGCACACTTCAGAAAGTTAATGAGCAGAGCTGTACTGACTTTTATGACAAAAAAAAAAAAAACAAAAAAAAACACAGATGAAAAGAAACTTGGTTTCTAAAGACATGAGCTTTCATGTAAACAAGTTTCGAGCAATGCCACTTGCAAATTGGTTCGGTTTATATTCTAAGGAACACACATAAAACTCTCCTTCTGACTGACCAAACAGCTATTGCCATAAATTAAGAACAGTTTCATTTATATATTATATAAAAAAATGTGCCTATGTTTTGCCACAAGAACAAATTACTACCTATCACTCAATTCATCCTAGAATACGTTCACAGCAGGGCATTGCACTTCAAATCCTCTTTTTTTCAAATTGTTCTTTTGCATGTTAATTTAAACTGTTTGTTTTGTTGATACAATGTGTTTATTTCTCTCCCCCTTCCCTTTAGTGTTCTTTTTGCAATTTTCACAGTTTATTGTATTTACAGGTGTAAATGATTGCAAACACATTTAGTCACAGATTCACTGTTTTTCTTGAAAAGGCTGAGAAACTATTGCAGTTCTGTCAGTACACTGGCTGTAGCTCTGTCACACTCCATTCCTCCCAAATATTCTGCACAATCGGTGTGTTTATTTCCCCATTATGAGAGAGCCAGTTCTGCACCCAATATGAACATAAATGATGTGAATACTAGCATATACATGCATATCTGTGCACATACGTGCATAAATGCCAAAATCCACCTATGCTGTGTTCTGTAAATATGTACATTCCTTGCACTGTGTGTATTTTACAGGTGGGTATACCCACTGGCAGACTCCGGGCAGAGTGTGGGTGGAACTCACATTTACACATGCAACTTATTGAATACTATATATATAAGTGACTCGTGTATCTCCAGTGTATCTGTATGGAGCAGGAAGGAAGCCTACAAGGGGACAATAAATAGTAAAATGCAGACACAGAGTGGAGAGGGTATAGGCAGTAGAGTAGCCAGGAATTCTTTCTACAGGGGGAGGGTCTCCTGCTTGCCCCCGCCCCCCCCCCCCCGCACTCCCCGGTACCTTAAAACATCTCTGTTGCATTCTTTGCCTGGGTAGTGTAGGGTTACCATATTTGCTCCCCCCAAAAAGAGGACACATGCCCCGCCCCTGCCTGCCCACACCCCACCCCGCCCAGTGTCACATACCACCCTGCCCCTTTCACACCACCTCCCCATCACACACCCCTAAGGGTGTCCTATCCTCCCCTCCCCTTACATTACTATACTGCCCTGGTGGTCTAGTGACCTCTTCGGGGCAGGAAAGAGGTCCCTCTTTCCTGCCCGGAGCACCTGCATACTGTTCCTTGCTGACTCCAGTCCTGGCGCTGATTCAAAATGGCCGCCAAGAATTGAAGCAGCCTCGCGAGACTTCAACTCTCGGTGGCCATTTTGAATCAGCGCCGGGACCATCAGCAAGGAACAGTATGCAGGCGCTGGGGGCAGGAAAGAGGGGGCTCTTTCCTGCTCCGAAGAGGTCACTAGACCACCAGGGCAGTATAGTAAGGTAAGGGGAGTGGAGGATAGGACACCACTAGGCCCGCCCGCCTGCCCGTTTGTCCGGAAAACCGGACAAACGGGCAGGCGGGCAAAACCTGCTCGGTTGCCCGGCCATATCCTCAAAAAGAGGACATGTCCAGGTAAAACCGGACATATGGTAACCCTAGGGTAGCGGCAGCGGCACTCTTAGACTACCTACGGCCTGCATCTGAACATTCTCTCTGAACCATCTGCCCTTCACAAAACAGGAAGTTGCGTCAAAAAGGGTGGGGACAGTTCAGAAAGGAAGTCCCAGTGCAGGCCACAGGCAGCCTATGACTGCCGTTCAGTGGCGTAGGAAGGGGGGGCGGTGGGGCGGTCCGCCCCGGGTGCACGCGCTGGGGGGTGTCGGCGCTGCTGGTTACCTGCTTTCTCTGTCGCGGAACAGGTTACTTCCTGTTCCGGGGCAGAGAAAGCAGGGAACCAACGGAGCAGACGCAGCTCCCAGAGACAACGTGCACTCGGCAGGGTGGAGCGCAGGCGGTAATGATGCACTCCGGGGGGGGGGGTGCGTGCGCAGAGGGGGGGTGCACCGCGGCAACCCGCCCCGGGTGTCAGCCGGCCTCGCTACTCCGCTGCTGCCGTTCCCTCTGCCCAGGCAAAGATTGGTACAGGCAGGGGGGGAGGGGATGGGTCTGACATACGTACACCCATAAATACCTATAAAGAATTGCTCTTATAAGTGCTTTTAAGGCTGTACTTATATATTTATATCCTCAGCCTTTAATAAACATGGAAAAAGCCTATTTAGATATCGAATTATGGCTATAGAAACTGACCAAATTTCGGTATTGGTTTTGGTAGCAAAATTGTCTCAAAATCCAGGTTCGGGTTTCGGCTGAAAATGCCTATACTGGCTCCAATCTGAAGATGGCTGCCGTGACCTTCAGTGACAGTCTTGCTGAAAGTTGTAGCAGCCATTTGGGCACAGGGAAAGGCCAGGCTGAAAGTTATTGTGAATCACTGTTGCCCCAGTTAGATCACTAGACCACTTGTGTGCTTAAGGTAGGTCTGGGGTGGGGGTGGGGGGAAGCTGGCTGACAGGTGGGTCCGGGAGGGGGGGATGGGAGGCTGTGTGTGGCAGTGGGTGGTGTTGGATGAGGGGGAAATGAGGCTGTTTGCGGCAGTGGCAGCAGGAGAAGGTGGCTGTGTGCAGTGGCAGTGGGGCCTGGCTGGTTTTGTTTTTGGCTTTGGTTTCTACTGAAACTGAGTGGCCAATTTCAGCCGAAGATTCGGTTTTCAGCAGAAATAGAAGATCCTGGGTTTTGGTTGTGCTCTATATGGCTATATCAGAAAATGTTTTTAACTTGGTAGGTGAAAGAAAAATGATGTACAAATATTATTCTTTCTGGGGAAGCAGACTTCTCAAAGAAAGATTTGGGATCAAGCTATGAAGATTGCAATGCCTCCTCTTGCTAACTCAGTCTGGGGTCCGCATAGGCTGATCCCTGTTGTACTGGTGGCAGTGATCTCTATGGAGCTCAGTTAGGGTTACCATATGTCTGGTTTTACCCGGACATATTCTCTTTTTGAGGACACCGTGGGGAATCCGGACGGGTTTTTGACAGTCTTTTCTGTTTTGTTCGGGTTTCTGGACGGGTGGGCCTCAGTATCCTGTCCTCCCCTCCCCTCCTGTATTATCGTTGTACCTGGTGGTCTAGTGGCCTATTTGGGGCAAGAAAGAACCTCTTTCCCTTGCCCGGTGCTGCCACAGACCTCTCGCTCCCAGTGCTGCTTCAAATGGCTGCTGAGAGTTCAAGCGGTGGCCTCACGAGACTTCCACAGAAGTCGAGTCTTGCGAGATCACCACTTGAACTCTCGGCAGCCATTTTGAAGTGGCACCGTTAGCGAAAGGTCTACAGCAGTGCCGGGCAGGAAAAATGGGTCTCTTTCCTGCCCCAAGGAGGCCACTAGATCACAAGGGCATGACAATAAGGTACGGGAGGGGAGGGATGTGAATGGAGTCATGTGAGTGGAAGGAGGGAGTTGTAAAAAAAAGGTGGGTAGAGGGAGGCTGGGAAAAAGATTGGGGCGGGGACATACATGGAGAGGGAGGGAATCTGGCTTTCTTGGGGGGGGGGGTCAAGGTGACACTGCGGGGCAGGGGTTAGGGCAGGGATGTGACGGGGTGGGGTAGGGTGTGACGGGGACATGGCTGAATTATATCTTCTGTCCTCTTCTTTGTCCCAGCAAATATGGTAACCCTAAGCTCTGTCTAAGTAGTGGGGTAGAAAACTAGCCTGTTGAGCTGCTGCTGACGCCATATTTCAAGGACAGTGAAAGAAACTTGCAGTGCTGCATACAGTGTAACAACTTCCATGTTTAAAAGTACCTGTTCTTAATACATTAAAGTTTATTCAGTATCTTGAAGAGTGTGAAGTTTTTGGATTGTTAGTTCTACCTCACA
Organism: Microcaecilia unicolor; assembly: GCF_901765095.1. Lineage (NCBI taxonomy): Eukaryota > Metazoa > Chordata > Amphibia > Gymnophiona > Siphonopidae > Microcaecilia > Microcaecilia unicolor. The sequence continues at coordinate 45,353 of NW_021963062.1, read as the reverse complement.
TGTACCAAGACAGCCAGCTCCTCCCCAGCACTATCTAAAATCCTATGTAGGTGACGCGTGAGGTCCGCCACCTTCGCACCAGCCAGGCAAGTCACCAGGCAATCCTCATGTCCACCAGCCACCCAGCTATCTATATGCGTAATGGTTGAATCACCAACTACAACAGCTGTCCTAACCTAACCCGGGCAGCACTTGAAGACATATCATCGGTGCGAGAGGATAGTACATCCCCTGGTGGGCAGGTTCTGGCTACAGGAGTACTACATACTTCACCAGGGTGATGCTGTTCTTCTAGGAGACCTCCCTCCTCCAAGGTAGCACAGGGGTTACCAGACTGGAGGTGGGACTTCTCTACAACATCCCGTTAGGTCTCCTCTATGTACCTCTCTGTCTCCCTCAGCTCCACCAAGTCTGCTACTCTAGCCTCAAGAGAATGGACACCTTCTCTGAGAGCTAGGAGCTCTTTGCATCGGGCACACACATATGACATCTTACCAACTGGGAGATAATCATACGTGTGACACTCAATGCAAAAGACTGGATAGCACCCCTCTCGCTGCTGGACTGCTGACTCCATCTTAGTGTTTTTGAGTTTTTCAATAATTTAAAACTTGCTGCAGTATTAAGGATATTAGCCTTATATAAAAGTGTCTTTTAGTTTATATAGTATATTGTATGATTTATTTAGTGTTTCCTTCTTAGATGGTAATGAAATGTATTTAAAACTCTGTAAGAGCACACCTTGCTTGTTACCCTAATTACAATAACTATAAATGAAGAGTTGTCCTAGGGGTGGGAAGACTAAACTAGATCCTGCAGTGCCTGCTAGATTCTATCTGTTAATGCTGTGGTACAAAGTTTTTAAAACTAAGTGGAAAAGACTATGGAGATTAGTTGATAATATTGCTTTTTATATTTTTATTTTGCCTCACACTAACCTACAATTCCTCCTTTAAACCCCAATCTTTAAGTTCCCAAAGCACAAAGCAAAATAGCGTTCACTTACCACAGAAATGTCCTCTTCTCTCGGAACTTCTCAGAAAGAAAGTTCAGTGGGACCTTTCCTTTTATATAGTTTGAATCTAAGGGGCCTTTTTAAACAGGCTGTTGAAGCTGCCTCAGCAACCCTATGCAAGTATTCTACTTCCCCACACCTTAATTAACACTTAATTGAGGTCCCTGGGTGAGCTACCTCTCCAGCAGCCAAGGAAAGAATATAACTGCCTTTAGAACAAGAATTTTTGGCTGTTTAGTTTCTACCCTCTAGAAAAGGTTTCAGATTAAAACTATGGGAAAAGGGTTTGTACATATCAGGGGCATTTTCAAAGAGAAGGGCGCCCATCTTCCAACACAAATCGGCATAATCGAAAGGGTCGCCCAAATTGGCATAATCGAAAGCCAATTTTGGGCATCCCAACTGCAGTCTGTCGCGGGGGATGACCAAAGTTCACGGGGCGTGTCGGAGGCGTAGCGAAGGCGGGACTAGGGCATGCTTAAGAGATGGGTGTCCTCGGCCGATAATGGAAAAAAGAAGGGCGTCCCTGATGAGCATTTGGTCGACTTTACTTGGTCCATTTTTTTTCACAACCAAGCCTCAAAAAGGTGCCCAAACTGACCAGATGACCACTGGAGGGAATCGGGGATGACCTCCCCTTACTCCCCCAGTGGTCACCAACCCCCTCCCACCCTAAAAAAATATTTTTTTATTTTTTGCCAACCTCTATGCCAGCCTCAAATGTCATACCCAGCTCCATAACAGCAGTATACAGGTCCCTGGAGCAGTTTTAGTGGGTGCAGTGCACTTCAAGCAGGCGGACCCAGGCCCAGCCCCCCCTACCTGTTACACTTGTGGTGTAAATGTGAGGCCCTCCAAAACCCACCCAAAACCCACTGTACACCACATGTAGGTGCCCCCCTTCACCCTTTAGGGCTATGGTATTGGTGTGCAGTTGTGGGGAGGTGGGGTTTGGGGGGCTCAGCACCAAAGGCTAAGGGAGCATGCACCTGGGAGCATTTGTGAAGTCCACTGCAGTGCCCCCGAGGGTGCCTGGTTGTTGTCCTGCATGTGAGGGGGACCCTGTGCACTACAAATGCTGGCTCCTCCATGACCAAATGCCTTGGATTGGTCGTTTTTGAGATGGGCGTCCTCAGTTTCCATTATCGCCGAAAACCGGGGACGACCTAAGATCGACCATCTCAACATTTAGGTCAACCTAAATGTTGAGATTTGGGCATCCCCGGCCGTATTATCGAAAGGAAAGATGGACGCCCATCTTGTTTCGATAATAGTGGTTTCCCCGCTCCTTTACCAGGATGTCCTTAGAGATGGGCGCCCTTAGAGACGTTCATCCCCATTCGATTATGGCCCTCTTTGGCAACTAGTTAATGATGCTTGCTTTTCTCTCTCTCTCTTTTTATTCCCCCCTTAATACTAAACTAGATCCTGCAGTGCCTGCTAGATTCTATCTGTTAATGCTGTGGTACAAAGTTTTTAAAACTAAGTGGAAAGACTATGGAGATTAGTTGATAAAATTGCTTTTTATATGTTTATTTTGCCTAACACTAACCTACAATTCCTCCTTTAAATCCCAATCTTTAAGTTCCCAAAGCAGAAATCAAAATAGCATTCACTTACCACAGAAATGTCCTCTTCTCTCGGAACTTCTCAGAAAGAAGCAGATGGGGCATTACTGGCAGGGCTGGTGTTAGATAAGCAGGGGCCCTGAAAGGAGGCCCCAGAGCTGACCTGCAAGCTGTGCTTCCTTCAGCTTTAGGCAGGCTTGGGGGCCCCTTGTGGCATGGGGGCCCATGGCAAATGCCCTGTTTGTCATCTCCTAATGCCGGCCCTGGTTAATTGGTATGTGTATATATCTGTCAGCACTAATTTAATCCAACAAAGAGGGGAGGAGGGGAGTGAAAAGTTTGAGAAATCTGAGATGTGGAACCTCACCCAGTAAATACCACCCCCTGGATTAAAGATTGAGGGGGGTGAGAAGATTCCTTAGGTCATGAGATTGGGTTTTCAAAGAAGTGAAACAGGATGTGCCAGAAATTCTGATGAAGTAAATCAGGAAGTGCATGTGCACACATATACATACATACATTAAGGAGGTAGGTATGCAAAGCTACTTGTTTTTGTTTTTTTAAATCATGATTTAGGTGTTTATTTCTGTTTGTTCCACATATTGTTTTAATGGGAATTTAATGCAAGCTATAGTTTTCTAAACTTGCACTAATGAACTTATGTCGGTTAGTCCACGTTAATCAATCTAGTTTGCAGACTAATGAACAGACTGTGCTCTAAAGAATGCACAATTGCATTCCTGCAGCATTTCGTTAAAGTTGGACAAGTGAGGAACCAAAGCACCCTGAGTGCAGACAAATCAGCAAACTGAGTCAGTGCTTTCAAAGAATTCATGTTACACATTTTCGCTCACCTCTCTTTTCCTGCTGTGGGTTCTGTGGTGATGAGGAAGAAAAGTGGGAGTGGGGAGATATACCATGGAGGTTTTAAAATCTCTCTCATAAATGCACAGGAGACAAGCCTTTTTCGATTGAAAGGATTCTCTGGAACAAGGGGGCATAGGATGAAAGTGAAAGAGTAGACTCAGCAGTAACCTGAGGAAATACTTCTTCACGGAAAGGGTGGGGATCATGGAACGGCCCTCCATGTAGAGGTGGTGGAGATGAAGACTGTATCTGAATTCAAGAAAGCTTGAGGACAACTATGTAGGATTCCCTAGGGAGAGAGGAAGGGATAGTAGATACTTGTGTCGTACCATATAGCATATTTTACTATTTGGCCAAATACGAATAATGAAACTATTATTTGGCCAAATATGAATACCACAATGAATAATGGGCACTGAGTTTAGCATAACACATAATGAAGCGATGTGGAAATCAGAGATCAAGTGTTTATTTCAGTAGGATTTAGCACAGTGAAGCCCTGAATCAATTGTATTTGAATTTTAAATCACTATTTGGCCAAATACAAATAATGTATTTGGGGCTAAACTGAATATGAATATTTGTTACAGCCCTGGTAGATACTGCTACTACTAATCATTCCTAAAGTGCTACTAGATGCCTGTATACCTTATATGCAGGTACTTTCTCTGACCCTCACAATCTAGGTTTTGTACATGGGGGCAACAAAGGGTTCAATGACTTGCCCAAGGTCACAAGGATCCGCAGTGGGAATTAAACCGAGTTTACCAGGATCCAAAGCTCACTGCACTAACCATTAGGTTACTCCCCCACTATGCAGACTGGATAGGCCATATGGTCTTTATCTACCTTCTTTTTCTATGTTTCTCTGTAAAAAAGGAGGGTTCACCCTGGAAGGATCCAACAAACTTTATCAGCTATCTGTATCCCACAACAAGCAATGACACTAGCAGAGGATGTGGGCTACTCACCATCTTAGTCCTCCACAAACCAAGAAGCTCTTTGGTTCCTCTGCGATGCACCCTCACATCTCTGGGATGCTGGCTCAGTCTAGCTGGCAGTGGGTGCTTCATACTGGTTCTGGTACAGGCAGCGGTAAGCACAGGTGAACACCGTCAGTCCTCTTGGGTACAGATGCCATTCCCATCTGATTGTGGTTAACCTTCTCACCCTCTTGAGTTCCAAATTCCACCTGTCCCTGCCTCCAGTTACTCTAAATGTCCTTCAGAGCAATGCTTCTCAACCCTCTTCTGAAAGCACACCTAGCCAATCAGGTTTCCAGGATTACCACAATCAACATGGATGAATAGATTTGCATGTATGAGTCTCTGTTATATATAGATTTATTTAATGCATATTCGTTGCAGAAATCCTGAGAACCCAACTGGCCAGGTATGCCTCCAGGAGAAGGATGAGAAGCACTTTTTTTTTTTTAAAGAGAGAACCCCAACCATAGGAGCCAACTTTTCAGAATTATTGGGGTTGCAAAGCCCAATGGAAATAACCACTCCCTGGACACATACAAGGAATCCTCTCAATATTGGTGGTGCTCAAGCACCCACAAAGCCAGCTCCCATGGCCCCAACCACTCCTTTGCATAACTTTAGAATCTCTTGCCTCTAATAATAAAAGTTGTCAAATTCTCCTCCCCTCAATACACAAGAAACACAATTCGACACCCACGCACTCTAGACCACTTCTTCATCCTAGTTTTCGGTACCTTCTACTATCTATCCTCGTGGAGTTCTGGTTGTCCACGCCCCCCAGCAGGTCCTCCTCTCCTGCCATTGGTCGGATCGCCTCTCCTGTGCCTGCATCCACAGGCACGCAGGGAGCTAGAGCCCGGGCCACAGGAGCTGAGAGCTCTGCAATACACTGCTGTAGCAAGAGCAAGGGGCGGGGGGAGTCGCAGCAGCAGCAGGAGGAGGAAAAACGGCACGGCAGTGGCAGCTCCTGCCCAGCTTCACGTTCCGAGCCTTGGAGAATTTGCTGCAAAGAAACCCAGACAAGCAACAGACAGCCAAACTGGTGACGGATCCACTGGAAGCGAAGCCACAGGCGTTTTCAGCCCTTGCTTTTCCGGAGCCCCCACCTCGGGCTGAGATTAACAGACCGAGCCAGATTAATTGGGAGAGCGAAGAGAGGGAAAAAAAAAGCTGCCGGTGGAGGATAATTGCGCAATCCTGCTTAGAGTCCCGATGCTGGAACAGAAAGCTGATTCATGGATCGTTCCCAGCTTCCTGTCTCCATCTCCCAAGCAGAGAATGGTGCCCGGGACTTTCTTTTAAGCCAGCACTGAGCTGCCTTTTTTTTTTTTTTTTTTGGAGTGTGTTGTTTGAGAGCCAATCTGGTGGGAAGGGAAACGTTGATGCATCGCCCTGGTGGAAAATCATTGTGTTACTTTCTTGGTATTTACTGAGTTTTCAGACGGAGATGCAGCTCTTGAAAGCGTTATGGGCACTAGCAGGAGCAGCAATTTGCTGTTTTCTTGTATTTGTTATCCACTCACAGTTCCTTAAAGAAGGTAATTATACTTTAATCTTAAAATCCGTTTGATATGTGTACGTATATGTGCACATTCTAAATAATATTTTACCTGTATCATGTTAAAGCATTCTCACAACTAGCATTTTTTAAAGATGAAAGCAAGATACATTAGTGTACTTGAAAGCTTGGATGACTGCATAAGCTTGGATGACTGCATAATTATCATTTGCAGATGCATAATAGATGTAGCAAAGCTTCCCTGTACTTCATTGTGAATTTTTGCACATTGGGTGTCTGTATTTTCAGCTTGGAGGAGATTTCGAAATCTTTAGCAAGATTAAAATTAAAGAATAAGAAAATATTTTGTTTTTATATCAGGTTAATAGGTGTCTCGGTCCTCTTTATTCAATAAGTTTTCAATAGATGGCACTAAAGTTCTACGGAAAGGGTAGGGAATCCTGATTGTGCTCTGCTGCTCAGTTTAGGCCTTGCACCTTTCCCCCTTTAGCACTACTTCTCTGGCCTGAAAACCACCACCGGCAAGTGAAATACCGTTCACCATTTCTTGTCTATTGGTTTTTTTTTCTCTTATAAACGAATGCATTCTTGAAAAAGAAACAAGTTATCAAGAAAACTAGAGTTTTAAAGTAAGTATTTGCCAAACATACACACGAACAAAAAAAACTTGACTTTCACAGCTACCCTCATACCTGAACTGTATTGCCTGAAGTTGTCAGTAGTGATCTGTCGTATACTTTGGCGTTTTGGGATTTTAATCCATGCCTTTTAGTTAAATATCAACAGCAGAATCATTTGCAGATTCGAGTTCTAAGGTTGCAACAGTTGAGTGTTCCTAGATTTCAGCTGAAAGGTATATTGTTATGATTTTTTTTTTAATCCTTTTTTTTTCTTCTTGTTAGAGGTATCTTTATGCATGCCAACTGAAGTCCACTCAGAATTTTTCTAAAACAAATGACAAATTGCACATACCTATAATACAGCAGGGTTTTGGTAGAATGTCTAGGGATAGATTTTAACTGCTTAATGCAGCTATTGACACAATTAATGATGCCAGAGAGGTACCAGATTTAGGAAGGAGATTGATTTTTTTCACTTGTTCCATTCATATCCTGTTAGTTTAATTTTTGTAAGTACTTTATGCTTTCCAGATGTTTATGAAAACTGGAATCTTAAAAATTTGTCAAGCATTTGGAATGTATTTAATTGGGATTTGGGGAATTTATTTTTCCCATTTTATTAATTCAGTGGGCATTAACTGGTTAGGCTGAGTGCTGAGTGCACAGCTGTAGTGTCTGGTCAAGGCTGCTGTTTATTCAGTAATGCTGTACTGTTGCACTGAGCTTCAGAACAATGGTTTTGGTACGCTTATTCTGTAAGCAATAATAATAAAAAAACATGTCTATTTAAAAAAACAGATTTGTGCTAAATCAAACCAAGTGTAAAACTTTAAAAAGAACAGAACCTTATTTACACTTTTTTTTTAATTAGAATTTTATGACATGAATTTTCCACATCTGAAGACACTTTGTGGTCTGTGCCTACCTATTTGCAAATGGTGCACCTGTGATCACACATTTTGCTGCAGGTAGATTCTTTCTACAGTAGACCTGATCCATGTTTTTTTTCACATACCTAGGAGTAGCTTCTATAAATAGCACAGAAAAATGGTAGTGAAAAATTGAGGTGCTAAATTTAATAGAAGTGCATAAACAACTCCTAACTTTAGGTGCTGACAATTACAGCAGCTGAACGCAGATGTATGAGTCTATTCTGTAACAATGTGCTTAAATTCTGAGATCACCCCTGTCCACACCCACTTGAAATTACACGCTGTAGGAGTTCAGCACACAGTGTTATAGAATACGATGAGCACGCAACTCCCAGTTAATGCCAATGTTTGGTTGTTAGCCATGGCGCTGATTGGCTCATTAATCATTTAATCGACACATACAACTTTGACTGCCATATGTAGAATCTAGCGGATAAAGGATTGAGGTTAATAAAAAATCCTGTTTATGTGCAGCATAAGTTTGTGACGTCAGCATTAATCAAGAACACACCTTTTTATTTATTTTATTTTTTTTCCAGTTCAACAGGTGCTCAGGGCAGTAGTTTTATTATCAAAATTTGCAAAGTTTAAAGACATGGTAAACTATTCCACCAGCATTCTGTGCATAGGAAGCATTTGCTGTCATTGCGTTGGTATATTTTAGTTTATCAGAGTAACATGAATGTTGGCATTTGAGGAGAATACAGATTGAAACCTTTTTTTTTTTTTTTTTACTGAAAAGTGTACATTTAACAATAGTCACAGTTGCTTAACCATTCTATTTGAAGTGATTTGAAACCTATTCTCTGTTTTAGGATAGCTGCTTCACAAGTTCATCTTTTTTTTTTATTTATGTGATCCAAGCCAAGTGGTTGCCTAGGTGAAAGACTGATGTAACACACTCTTGCAGTATTTTAATACATGTTATTGAGATTCATTATGGCCATTGCATGCACTGTTAGAGTGGGCGTAACAGATTGTTCTTGGACTAGAATTACCTGATGGAGTGGTCTTGCGGTTTTAGGCTTTTCTCTCAACATTGATTCAGGTTTCTGGTTCAGAAATGATCTATTTAAATATTCTCACGATTTATGGTGGGGTATACTAGTAAGCATTACACATGAAATATGTGGCTTACGCTGTCTAATGTTTCCTAAATCCCAGCCAAGTAGTCAAATATAGCAGGCACCATCCCTTTTCCAATTACTGTAGAGAAAAATTTACAGTCTATCAGAACACAACCAGACGGACTGCCAATAAACTCTGATAAAAGCAGATAGTATTTTTCCATAACACACACTGGTTTCTCTGATTGTCATACTTGTGATACAAATGATGTCCTGTGCAAGATAATTAGCAAGTATATTTAGATGGTTCTGGAGAGCTATTATTTTCATATGCAGTATATGTATGTATAACTATCTACTTTTTAAAATACATCAAACAATTCTGTTAAACATAGGCATTATTTTATGACAACATATTACAATGCAATATCAATCTAAGGATGCTGCAATTGTATCCCTTGCAAAAAACCATATATATATATATATATATATATATATATGGCAAATGGAATCAAAATCCGCTAGTTTCTGCTATGGTAAACCTAACACTCTCATAGGTGCTTAAAGCAGTTGACTCTATGAAGTGAATTTGTATATCTGGTCCAATAATAAATATGAAACAGATCTCTTAAGATGTCATGTGTGGTATTTTCAGAACTTAAATAGGACTAGAGAATTGTAGCAAGTGATAACACCTTTTGAACAATTTGATTTTATTTTTTTAATAACGTAAGTCAGTAACTCAAAATATAATGAAACTGCGAAACTGTGACATAACCTCCACCTTACTTGCATTGACTCCTACAAATGGTTTCCGTGTGATTTAGGAAGGTGGTTATCGGTGCTGATAATACTCAAATTACTAGAGCGGTAGTAGAATCGCCAACCGAATGACCTGGAGGTGACTCATTTCACACGAACACCACAGGCTCGTGATTCACCTGAATTGTCATCGGTGTGGCAATCGTAAGTCCACTATTAATTCACTCAAAAAACTTTTTCATTATTTAAACTGTATCACTATTTTGTTCTTTTATTTCAACCAAGAACTTGAAAACTACTGTAAGGTGCTTTTTATAAATTTGATTTTCTTTTATTTCAACCAAAATGTAAACAATACTGTAAGTACACATCTCAGCTCAGTAGTCGATAAGTATGGGAGGACCATACACCCGACATAGGCCATGTTTCACAATGTGCTGTGTTGAGGCAGGTCCTGTGAGCACAGTGCCATCATGTATATGGAACATCAATATATATGGAACATTGATGCCATTGTACTCCCAAGACCTGCCTCGACACAGCACGTTGTGAAACATGGCTCATGTCGGCTGTATGATCCACCACATACTTATCGACTACTGAGCTGAGATGTGTACTTACAGTAGTTTTACATTTTTGGTTGATATAAAAGAAAATCAAATTATAAAAAGTGACATTTTAAATAATAAAAAGTTTTTTGAGTGAATATAAACAGTGGACATTAATGAGTGCCAAACCAATGACGATTCAGTTGAATCACAAGCCTGTGGTGTTCGTGTGAAATGAGTCACCACTGAGGTTTGGATCATTCAGTTGGCGATTCTACTACTGCTCTAGTAATTTGAGTATTATCAGTGCCGAGCACATTATTGGTTTAGTAATTTATAAGCTCCCACTGTAATTTGGACCTATAAAGTGTGAATAACATGTATAGAATGTTTGTACGTTGGGAAGCTCGCCAGGTGCCCTGGCCTGGATTGGCCGCTGTCGTGGACAGGATGCTGGGCTCGATAGACCCTTGGTCTTTCCCATTGTGGCATTACTTATGTACTTATGATTTGGAAGGTGGTATGGCAACACATGAATACTAATTTTAATATTTATATGTTTTTGGAAAGGGTTGGACAGAAGAAGGTTGAGCAACCTTTTGTTTTCATATATCTGGAAGCCATGGTTGAGTTTTAAGGGCAAATCTGTTGTCCCTTGCATGAAGAACATGAACTTCAGTCACAATAATGCTTGACGCTATTGGCCGCATCTGGTGTGTCAGATGTTTAGATCTGAAAGTAGCAGCTGTTCTTGGTATAATCCTTGTTAGTCCACTGCAGCAGAATTAAATTATACGTGTTTAGGGGTTATAAAAATCATTCAAACCTGAAGTCGTATTTTGTAAATACTAATGAGTGACAGAGCCTGATTCACCCAAGTTTTTTTTCCATAGGCACAGAATGGGAACAAACCGTGGTAAATAGTCCTTGAACCACAGTAGAGCATTCTAATACTGAAAATCTTATGAGATGTCTGTATGTGTTTGATGGTGAGGGAGGGGTACTGGAAGTGTGATGTTATGTCTTTACATTCTTTACAAAAACAAGTGTTAGGGACAGTTTTCAGAACAGAGCACTGTTGCTGTAATTCTTGGACATCTTGTTGGCTTGGCAGAGCTAGAACAGGTTCACCGTACAAGATTACATTCTAAAGTTGTCACAGACTTAAGAGACAAAGGAGCAAGTTACACTAGTTTAGCTGGGTAGATCCAAAATGTCATAGTTGACAGTGGGTGGGGATTGGAATCAGATGATGGAGTATTGAATAACAAATGAGATCTGACAGTGTCTGATGTAATATCTTTACTGTCAGAGTTATAGGTCTCACAGACATATGTCAGGGGCACTGAAACTAGAACTGGCTTCTCACCCCTACCAGCATCACTAAATTATAGCAGATGATGACTTAGGGAAGCAGTTACCAATGTACATTAGGCAAATATTATGCATTATTTCCTTCTTCATGTCAGTTAAATGCCAAAATCATGTATCATTTTACCATAATGAATGTTAGTATAAGACATCATGGACTGCTGCGTTATTCGTGGAAAATTAATGCTGTTTCATATTTGTTTTGCCTGGGAGCATTGGACAGTTAACACATAACCTACTGCTTCAGGACTGTACCTTAAAAGGACCAGGGCTGCATGTCACGAAATGCCTAGCCACCCACCGGGGGTTACCCCACGGCCACTTAGAGGGTCTATTCCCAGCACATCTTAGGTCCGCCTGCACCTACTGCTTGTGCTCTATACTAGCACCCTCCTCCCACCGACTGGGTCACAACCACCTCTGGGCGAGTCTCCCACTCTCAAATGATCCCTAGTGATTTCTAGGTTACTGGGGCTACACTCCCAGTGGGTTCCACAGTCTCAGAAGCACTCACAGACCCAACACACAAACCACCAGTATTATTTATCAGTCCAGTCAGGCAGGGCAAACAGACAATTTTTTTTATTCTCTTTGGAAAATTGAACAAGAACCAAAAGAAATGCAACCAGCAACCAATAACAGGTAACTGAAATCTGGATCAATTGTAAACACTAAACATTTGCTTAATTCCTAGAAAGTACATGGGGAGATCAGGGCGTATATAGCTGTTCACAGTTATCAAATATAACTGTTTTTTTACATGGCTTCAGCACATGAGGAGCCATTATAGTCACCTATTTTGTAGGTGGTAGGGGCCTCCGCTCAAAACCTGTGCTAATCGGTCAGCATGTGCCAGTACCCACGCGCTAACCGATTAGCGCGCTTATTCTTCCTTTTTAACCTGCACTAAGCACGGGCTAATGCTTACTGCAGCTTAGTAAAAGGACCTGTAAAGTATCTGCTTTGGAAATTGCTATGGCCGGATGTCCATGATTAATAGAAAAGTAATTGCACAAATAGAACTTTTGTGTTGGGTTTTTTTTTTTGGAGGGGGGGGGGGTTGTTGTGACTTTTCCTCTATTTTTACACCTGTATCAGTTTTTCATGCACTGGTGTCTGTACGCATTTCTAAACCACACTAGAATGTTTTAACATGTTCAAAATTGACTATACATATGTTAATTCATATGGTATGATTAAAATTGGTTTTCTGCACACCTTTTTGTTAAGGTGCCCAGATGAACATAGTGCATGCTAAGGAATACACATCCCTGCAGGTAAGAAGGGGTCGACTTTCAGTGGTAGCAGCAACCCATGTTAATTTAAAGGCTGGCACAGATGTTTTGAGGGTGCCATTTACTAAAAATGTTAAGAAATGGGCTTGGGGCTTTCCTATGCAATAAGCCCATTTCTAACGTTGCCTCAAAATAGGGCTTTTTTTCTTTTGCAGATCCTGTGCCAATTTTTTCATTAGCACTCAAGACCTGCAAAATATTTAGGCGGTGCGAAGTGCTCCTGTATTAAGTCTATGTTATCCAGTTAGTTCGCACTATTGCTGAACACACAGCTGGACAACGCTCCATGCCCGTCCACTTCTAAAAATACAAAGAGCTTTTCTTCCTATGTTAAGCATGTGTTAGTGCTTAATGCAGTTTAGTACAAGAGCCCATTAATACAGATTTAAAAAACCCCGCTATGTTCAGTGCTGCTGACTGTACATGTAGGTGTAATGCAGTCATACCGCTGTTGTCGCAATTCAGTTCAGATACCTAATTGCAGGCCTGAAATAAACATACAGCTTTGCCAGATAGCGGATGAAAATACGGATACATTTTTGTTCACTCTTAATCTGTTTTTCCCGTAAATTACACAGATAATATTGGTCAGTGGATAATTAAATCAACGTAACTGTTTCAATTTGCCTATGAAAATACTTCAAAATGCTAATGCAAGCGTCACAATCTCCTGTTTATTCTTGATATTTTGACTTAACGGAGGAAAAAGACTTCAAATGCTTGTCTCCGGTGTTTTTACCAATAGAAGCTGTACGTGAAACGGAGGCTCTCTATTGAGCGAACCGCATGATACCTTACCAAATTAAGATAAGTGCCCTTGTATAATCAAGTCCTAGATTACAGTGAAAAGTTAAATTTGATATTGAAAAGTAAAAAAAAAAAAAAGAAAATATAGAAATTATTATTTAACTTTAGGAGGTATTTTAAGATTAATGAGGAAGCTCGCCCGGCATCCATATTGGTAATTACACCATTGAGAGCCGAGCAGCTGAAGTTATTTCCTTTGGTAAGTCAAAATATCAAGAATAAACGGGAGGTTGTGACACTTGCATTAATGTTTTGAGAGATAGTATTGGCCATATAGATGGATTGTTTTGTCCCAATGGCAGCTGTATAGGAGCTCTGGATAGTGGAGATATAGATCCACCGTGGCCAGTGAACATATAACTCTGATGGGTCCTTTTACTAAGGTGCGCTGAAAATGGCTTGAAGTAGTGTAGGTGTGGGTTTTGGGCGCACGACGATCCATTTTTCAGCATGCCTTTAAAAAAGTTTTGCCAAAAATGGACCTTACTGCCAGCCATTGACCTAGCGGTAAAGTCTCACACAGTAACTGGGCGGTAATGGCCTATGGCGCGCCAAATGCCACTTGGCACGCGTCCGATACGTGCGGCAGAAAATAAAAATTATTTTTGGCCGCTCATATCGGACGTACGGCAAAAATGAAATTACCACAAGAGCCACGCAGTAGCCGTGCGGGAACTCCCATTTTGGTGCGTGTTGGGCGTGCGTAGACGCTTACGCGGCTTAGTAAAAGGCACACTGAATGTTAACTCCATAGAAACAGAACAATTTCTGCCTGTAATACTTTTTAGATATTGGAAAATGTTTAATGTTTTCATTGTAGTGTCTTTTCATTGTGTAATTGGCTAGAATATATTAAGCGCCTTTGTATCAGGATCAGACAGGCACGGGACTGCAATTATTTATCACAATACAGTTTTCTCGGTTAACTGTATTCATCAAAGTTGGGGTTTTTCTTTGTTTTCCTAGAAACTTTAAACATTTGAAAAAACCTGGCTAAGATGATCTGTAGGGATATTTATTACAGTAAGCATGAGAGAGAGGACTAGTTAAGGGCTTTTTACATTTTTCTCCAGATGCATGAAAAGAAAAAAAAACGCCCACATACGGATGCCTTCAGAGATCCTTACCACATAGTTGGCTCACTTTGTTTTCCTACTAGCTTGCCTGTGTGGACGTAGGATGTTTAGCGGTATGCCTAGAAAATGTGCTCCCTGCAGTAATTGCAATCAGTTCCCTTTTAATCTTAATAGCAGAAATAAAGACCTGTTTACTTAGTAATTTCATCAGAAGAAGAGAATGGATTATATAAATGACTTTTTTTGGTGCGTGTATGAGGAAAAAAAATGCAATTACTGTGATAAGAACGACATTTGAGTGCCATCACATTTTTGTCAGTGCGGGCATTTAGCAGACTTGTTCTGAGGTTGAGACGATGAGCTCATGTCACAACCAAACCAATTTAAAGTTAATCATTTTCTTGTAATTAAATCCTATTTTTATGCAGTTTACAGCATCAAGTGAACTTGATGGCAGTAATACATTGGCTGTACAGTCTTCATGAAAGCAGGGAACAATTAGCACTTGTTCCGAGATGAGTGGGAGAGAGCTGTTTAAATGGCCATTTTCATGAATACATTTTTTTTTTTACAGGAAGTGAAGAATGGGTGACACAGGGTGCCATTTTTCCACACTTCGGCTTTTGTGTGGAAATGCAGGTCATCCTGTGGCTAATCCATTCCCCTACATCCAATCTATCTCTCAGTGTTTTGGAGAGATGAATAGAGTTGTGAACCAAGAAAAGGGTATTGTGATATATAATTGCAGTCCCATGCCTGTCTGATCCTGATACAAAGGAGTTTAACATATTCTAGCCAGTTGTAGGATGAAAAGACACTAAAATGAAAACATTAGAACATTTTCCAATATCTACAGAAGATTACAGGCAGGAATTGTTATGTCTGGTTCAACCTGAATTTAAAGCCGTCGCAGCCCTTGAAATAAAGTTAGAACTTTCTTAATGAAAACAAACCTCCATAAATGTTAGGAAAAAAATGAATACTGCAAGAGCTGATGGGAAGAAAATACAGGGCCACCAAGAGACAAAATCCTGGCCTGGGGCAGAGCAGTCATCATCTCCATCACCGCCGCACCACCACCCCACCAGGCAACTGCCGCTGCTGCCCCCTGCTGCCGCAGCCTTCCCCCAGCCACTTACTGCATCTGCTCTCTCCCTCGTTCTATCTCTGTTCTGCTCCTGTGTGCCGGGACCCGGATTATCACTTTAACGTGGCTCTGCCACCACAGGTCCTTCTTACTGCCGCGTTCCCTTCCGCCTATGTGGAGCAGAACCTTCTGCCTGCCACGGAAGCCATGTCGGTCCCTTGGAGGCTGGGCCCAGGGGAATCTTGTCCCCTCTCTTAGCGGCCCTGAGAAAATGTACTTATGTAATAAGATCTTTTGGGGGGGGGGGGCGGAATTGGGAGGTTTATGTCGCAGCTGAGTTTCAAATGTCATTCCATGATGAATAGAGGTATTAGGTTTGATATTTAATTCACTTAAACTAAGGGGAAAGTGAATGGATGGGGTCATGTATAGTACTGTCATGATCCTTTGGGGTTAAAGGCTGGGTTCTGCGGTACCGCGAACCTTACCATTTAAGAGTTTGCTATTTGCAGTTGTTAAGTACTTGTAAAGGGGAGGTCAATTAGTTTGGTACCGTCCAATAGATAGATGGCCCGCATTACGTTTAATTTTGTAAATGTCTGCTTATGATACTTAAGTTTTGTGGAATAGAAACAGTTTTGCCAGTTGAGTTTATAATGCTGCGGCCTGTTATTTGCCAAATGCAAGTGTTATGAGTCTCTACTTTTGTTAATCCTTTATAGGTACGGGTGGAGTGGAAGTGCAAATACCTTTATCTATCAAGACTTTCCTGGTGTGCGCATTGACAGTTCATGGGTGTGCCAGTGACATGTGCAACTTATGTAAGTTGCTCGCATTGCCTGTAGTTCACTTAGGGCTCCTTTTACAAAGCGACGATAAGCCCAACGCATGCACCATTTCCGGTTCAACAAAAATGTTTTTATTTTTGTAGCACTGGTATGTACCTGGCGGTAATCGTACAGTGCCACGTGCTGCCCGGTTACCGTCGGGGTAGGCGGGAGCCCTTACTGCCACCTCAGTAACGGGTATGGGAAGCCGCAAGGCCATTTCATTTTAAAAAAAACCCCTGCCTTTTACCCGTTGCGTTAAAAGGGGGCCTCGGTGGGCATCATAAGCACGTGCCGATGCCAGCACAGGCCCCCCTTTTACCACAGCTTCATAAAAGGACCCCTTAGATATGCCCACTTAAACCAGACATTGACCTGGTATCTTTCATATCTTACTAGTGCAAAACCACTTTGATGCACCAAATTCTATAATGACTTAAACTCCTAAATGCTGTTGGGAAAGAAAAAGGGACTGAGATTTGATCTTCTGCCTTTTTGTGGTTACAATCAAAGCTACTCCTCCACTCCTTTGTGGGGCTTTTCCCTCAGACAGGTGCAATTAATGGGTGACCAAGAGGATGTGCTTTCTGCAGGCTGGGAAGTAGTGGCTTAAATGTCTGAGCATGTTAAGAAGGTGTGTACATTGCTGGTAGGCATAAACAGGGGTGTGATATGGGCAGAGTTTGCAAGTTCCCATGTCCAGTACAAAATACCGTAGTCAAAATGTGTACTTGTGAACTTTATGCATGAACATTTACACCTGTTTTTTAAGATATAATTTCTGTCACGTTGGTATTTTATAAAGATATACCCCCGAGAGTCAAAATTGTTTAACCAGCTAGAGATGGCTCCTGGCTGGTTAAATAAGGTTTAAGCACCTAACCATGGATATTCAGTGGGCGATAACTTATTATCCTGGTTAGTGGTTAGCTACTAACCAGCTATATCACGTGACATAGCTGGTTAGGCACAGATATTTAGCACCTATCTGGCTATGTTGAGAAGTCAAAATAGGCCTCTTAAATAGCAGGCCTATTTTGCCCACAAAAAAATTAACCTGTTAGCGCTGAATATTGGCATAGCCCAGTGGTTCCCAAATCTGGTCCTGGAGGTACCCCAGCCAGTCAGGTTTTCAGAATATCCACAATGACTGTTCATGAGAGATTTGCATGCACTGCCTCCAATGCATGCAAATCTCTCATGAATAGTCATTGTGGATATTCTGAAAACCTGACTGTCTGGGGTACCTCCAGGACCAGGGTTGGGAACCACTGGCATTGCTGGTTAACATTTTAGTGCCTAAAACATAACCTAGATATTCAGTGCTGGTTGCCAGTTACGGCCCAGCATTGAACATCTGGTTTTAACGCCAGCGATGGACAACAAATGTGCTGCCTGTCGCTGGCTGAATATCGGGTTCATAGAATTGCCCCCCCAAGACACCGCTGTAGCTGGGTTCCTCCAAGTAGGTGGCTGGAGGGTGTAGTAGGAGCCTGTTCTGTCAAGGAACTTAGGTGCCTAAGGGGTCTTTTTACAAAGCCGCGTAGGCGCCTATGCATGCCCAGTGCACACCAGTTCGGAACTACTGCCGGGCTACCGCATAGGCCTGGGCAGTAATTTAATTTTTTTACATGCGCCCACTGCATGCGCCGGAAACGTTCTGGCACACGGTGCTAACCGGGCGGAAATTGGCATTCTACGCATGCTGATGGTTACTGCGCAGTTAATGCGCGAGACCTTATCGTTAAGTCAGTGGGTGGTGGTAATGTCTCAGGCCCAAAATGGACGCACGCCAATTTTCATTTTGTTGCAAGTCCATTTTCGGCAAGTGCGCTGAAAAATGAACCTGCGCACGTCCAATGCATGTCTACGCCAGAGCAGGCCACTTTTCAGCGCACCTTAGTAAAATGACCCTTAAATTATATTTTAGGATATTAGGCATATTGATAATCTGGTTACACTAAACTTTAGGCACCTTGTACCTATAGCAGCTGTACAGCTGGTGTAAGTGTGTCAGAGGCATTGGAGCCGACTCTGTGGGTGCTTGAGCACCCCCAATATTGAGAAAATTCCTTGTAAGTGTCCAGGGGGGGTTATTTTCATTGGGCTTAGCACCCCCAATAATTTTGAAAAGTTGGCTCCTATGGTCAGAGGCATGGGTAGCCTACAGTGTACTTGTAAGTAATGCACCTAAGTGGGAGCCAGGCCTGTGTCCTGCCCACACCTCGCCCCTGTGTACACCCCCTTGCAAATATATGCTATGTAAGTTAACTGGGAATTGCTGAATAGCTCTTAGGTACACATACGCATGTAGATGCTAGTTATGTAAACACTAGTGGAACCATGCCCGTTTCCTCAACAATGAAACAGGCCCTAGGAAGGCTGTCATGTGAGCTTTCTTTTTCTCTCTCCCCTGCCCTCCCCAGCAATTTTCCCCTCCCCTTCCCTCCATGTCCAGCGATTCTCCTCTTCCCTGCCCTCCCATCCGTGTCCCATGATTCTCTGATCTACTGTCTTTCCCTCCCTTCCCTCGATGTCCTGCAATTCTCTCCTCCCTTCGATTTGTACCTGAATGTTCTCTGGCTGGCTGGCGCTGGCTTCCGTTCCGTTCGTAACATCCCTCCTGATGTCAGCTCGCCTCCAACGTTCCCTTCCCTCTCACTGTTCCGCCCTCTGATGTCATTACGTCTTGACGCGAGGGCAGGGCAGTGAGGGGGAATGGAATTCTGGAGTCTGGCTGACGTCAGGAGATGTTACGAACCCAAGCAGCCAGACATGAAACGTTGGAGATGCAAATTATTATAAAGGATCTGTGTAACACATATGTAAATGTGAGCATCCAGGCTGTAGAATATCCCTTCTAAGGGCTCTTTTACTAAGCCGTGGTAGGCTCTATGTACGTGTAGCACATGCCCAAATGAAACTACCGCCAGGCCAGTGTGCACCCCTGGCGGTAATTTCAGATTTGGCATGCGCCCATAATGCCTGGATGCATTATTTATTTATTTCCTCCCACACGCACCGTTTTTGGCTGTAATCGGCAGTTGGTGCGCGCCGACCAGTCACCGCGCGACAGTCCTTACCGCTAGATCTATGGGTGGCATTAAGGGCTCAGGCTGGTTTTTGACGCGCACTGGTTTGTTTTACTGCATGCCCTTTTCCCGTCAAGTTTAAAAAAAACCTTCTTTTCAGACGCGGTAAAAACTGGCCCAGCACGTGCCTAATCCACGCGCCTACGCAGCCGCAGACCACTTTTTACCATGGCTCAGTAAAAGGGCCCCCTAGTGTCTTTCTAAAATCACGTCCAAGAAGGTGCCTACTTAACCTAGGCGCTGTGTTATAAAATTATCCTCTATGTGATGATGTGCAAACTTGGCAACTTGTGAGAAAAAGCGCCAACCATCAAGGCTTAGTCTACAGTGCTGGTCCCCCTCCCCAAATAAGATCATATGACAAGGCACAGAGTAGACAAGAAATCTGTGTGATACACTGCAAGAAGGATGTTATAGATTCTCCTTTAACATAATTCTTTGAATCTCAATCTTTCTTTAGTTTCTTCCTCTGCAAGAGAGAAGTGTAAGATATATGCCTGATCCTGGCTCATCCTCCCTCCCCTCCCCCACACTTCTCAGCCATTTGTTGACTTTCTCATCTCTTTTTAAATGTCAAGAACCAAAACCTTGCCTTTGCAGCTTCTTGTTTTCTTTTCTTCCACGGTTTCCCTTTTCAGCCTTGTACTGTGGTATTTGCCGGCACTAAATATTCCCCTCTAACGAACTTTTGTTCCCGGACTAATTCCTTGCTATAGGTTGGCTGCTCTTGAGTTTCACTCTTTTTAATTTAAGCTGCTGTGTTGCAATCCTTGGCAAAATGATAATAGACAAATCAAAGCACCATTTAACCGAATGCAGTTTTACTGAGTTTCTCGAAACCGTCTCTTATTTCTAAAGTTAACAGCATTACTACCATGTTGTGTAGGTATGTTTTCTCTTGTAAACAGCTGTATTATCTCTCTAGTGCCAGCATTAATGAGCCATTCATGAAGTCCTTGGCTTTTTTTAATTTAGGAAAAATCAGAGCCAGGATAATTCTATAAGAGAACACCTAGATTTAGGTGATAGGAAATTGCTTGTTTGAATGCTGCTCTTTCAAGAAAAGTAAACAAAAGTGGTCAAGACTGAGGACCCTGTTTACTAAGCCACGCTGTAGGTGCACTAACACTAGAGACACAAGGGGCGTAGCCAGACCTCAAGGTTGAAGGGGGCAAGAGCCCAAGGTGGGGGGCACATTTTGGTTGTTGCCCCAGTGCTGCCCCCCCCTGCCGCCACTGTAACATCTTGGCTGGTGGGATCCCCAACCCCCACCAGCTGAAGACTTTGGCCAGCGCTGGTCTCTGGCACCCAGGGCTGTGCCGATGCGGTAAGCGAGGTAAGCGCCGCAGGGGGGCGCCCACCTCTGGAGGGCGCCACCGCGGTGCTTACCCTCGCCCCGCGCCGCCGAGGACTTTAAATTACCTCGGTCGCAGGCTGCAGCAGCGTCGGTGAAAGCGCTGCCGACGTCTCCCTTCCCTTGCACTCATTGGTTCCCTCAGTGTCCCGCCTTCTTCTGACATCAGAAGAAGGCGGACACTGAGGGAACCAAGAGCGCGGTGGGGGCGGTCCGCCCCGGGTGTCAGCGGGTGGGAGGTGCTCCGCTCCCGCTGCTCCCACCCTACCTTCTTTTAAAAAATAAATCAGTAAAGCGGCGTGGCAGGCAGCGCAACTTCACGTCTGCCCTGCTTGTAAAACAAGTAGATCTCCTCGTCGGGCCTTCGCTCACTGGGTCCCGCCCTCGAGGAAATAGGAAGTTACCTCAGAGGAGGGTGGGACCCAGTGAGCGAAGGCCCGACGAAGAGATCTACTTGTTTTACAAGCAGGGCAGACGCGAAGCTGCGCTGCCTGCCACGCCGCTTTACTGATTTATTTTTTAAAAGAAGGTAGGGTGGGAGCAGCGGGAGCGGAGCACCCCCCCCCCCCACCCGCTGTCATCTCGACAGAGCTGGTAGTCGGGTCGGATCAGGGGTGCCCAGATGGCAGATGGGGATGGGGAGGGGAGGGGAGGGATGGGGAGCCCAGATGACAGAAGGGGATGGGGAGCCCAGATGACAGAAGGGGATGGGGAGGGGAGGGGAGGGGAGGGATGGGGAGCCCAGATGACAGAAGGGGATGGGGAGCCCAGATGACAGAAGGGGATGGGGAGGGGAGCCCAGATGACAGAAGGGGATGGGGTGGGGAGCCCAGATGGCAGAAGGGGATGGGGAGGGGAGCCCAGATGACAGAAGGGGATGGGGTGGGGAGCCCAGATGGCAGAAGGGGATGGGGAGGGGTGCCCAGATGACAGAAGGGGATGGGGAGGGGAGCCCAGATGGCAGAAGGGGATGGGGAGGGGAGCCCAGATGGCAGAAGGGGATGGGGTGGGGAGCCCAGATGGGAGAAGGGGATGGGGTGCCCAGATGGGAGAAGGGGATGGGGAGCCCAGATGACAGAAAGGGATGGGGAGGGGTGCCCAGATGACAGAAGGGGATGGGGAGGGGAGCCCAGATGACAGAAGGGGATGGGGAGGGGAGCCCAGATGACAGAAGGGGATGGGGAGGGGAGCCCAGATGGCAGAAGGGGTTGGGGTGGGGTGCCCAGATGGCAGAAGGGGATGGGGAGGGGAGCCCAGATGGCAGAAGGGGATGGGGTGGGGTGCCCAGATGGGAGAAGGGGATGGGGAGGGGAGCCCAGATGGGGTCTGGGGCTGAAAGGGGAGGCCCTAATGCAAGGCATGTGGATGAAGGGAGCTGGAACTGGGGGCTGAAAAGGAGGGTAGGTGGGATAAGGGGGCTAGTACTGGGACTGGGGGCTGAAAAGGGACAAGAGCTGAAACTGTGGGGACTGGGGGCTGAAAAGAAGACAGGGAGAAGTGGCTGGGGCTGAAGCTCGGGACTAGTGAGAGAAAAGGGCTGCGTTTGAAACTGGGGGCTGAAAAGGGGACAGGGAGAAGTGGCTGGGGGCCGAAGCTCAAGACTGGTGGGAGAAAAGGGCTAGGGCTGAAACTGGGGACTGGTGGGATAGTGGGGCTGGAACTGGGGGCTGAAAAAAAGGGGCAGAGAGAGGGGACAGATCCTAGATGGAAGGGGGAGTGAGAGGGACCTTGATGGATGGGAGAGGGAGGGCAAATGGTGGATTGAGCGGACAGAGAGAAAGGGCAGACAGTGGATAGAAGCGATAGAAAGGGTAGACAGTGAATGGAAGGGGGAGAGAGAGGGCAGACAGGGGCAGATGGTGGATGGAAGGGGCAGAGATAGAGGGCAGATGTAGATGGAAGGAGCAGGGAGAGAGGGCAGACATTGGATGAAGGGGACAGCAGAGAGGGCAGACACTGGATGGCAGAGAGAGAACAAAGACAGATGCTGGATGGAAGGAAGGAAGACAGTGAAAAGAAGATGAGGAAAGCAGAAACCAGAGACAACAAACTGTAAATAAAATATTTACTTTTATTTTTTTGCTTTAGGATACAGTAGTATTGTAGCTGTGTTAATAAATGTTTATAATAGGTAATCTTTTATTGGACTAATTTTAATACATTTTGACTAACTTTCGGAGAACAAAACCCCCTTCCTCAGGTCAGGATAGGATACTGTAACAGCACTATACTGTATTGACCTGAGGAAGGATGTTTTGGCCTCTGAAAGCTAAATGTATTAGTCCAATAAAATGGTATTATTTTATTTTCTATATTTGTTTTATTTCTATTTGTTAATTTGTAAAGTGGTGATTGGTTCTTGTTAGTTTTTTTCAAATTTACATCTGCAGTCTTTATATTTTGCACAGTACTAGGGGACATTTTCTGTTTCTGTGGTGTTGCATTGTATGCAGAGTCTGGCATCTTGGGGGTTCAGTTTAATTTTTGTCTAAATAGCGTTTGGAATATGTCCACTTTGAGAATTTACATCTGCTATCTTATTTTGCAATGTATAGCAATTTGTTTCTAAGAATATTGCTGACAATTCCTGTCAGTGTGGCAAGTGGTGAGCGATCATTTTCACCGGGGGGGGGGGGGGGCGTGATCATTTTCACGGGGGGTAGGGGCGCCAACTGATAGTCTGCAGGGGGGCGCCAGAGACCCTAGGCACGGCCCTGCTGGCACCACCACCTTGCCTGCCCTGCTCTCTCTTCCCCTCACGTCCAACACGCTCCTTTTTTTGAAACTGAGCAATTTCACTAAAAGGAGCGTGCCCGATGTGAGGGGAAGAGAGAGCAGGGCAGGCAAAGTGACGGCACCACCGCAGACCAGTGCTGGACAAAGTCTTCATATGGTGGGGGTTAGGGACCCCAACCTGCCAACCAGGTTCCCAGAGCAAATATGGGGGGCCCAGGCCCCTGTGGCCCCACCTAGCTACGCTACTGAGAGACACCTATAGGAATATATGGGTGTCTCTAGCATTGATGCGTGCTAAAAATGCTAGCGCGTCTTAAATTTATTACTTTTTTCATTTTGAAATCTCATTGAAATAACAGCAGAAACTACAATGAAACAACAGAAACTATTCAAGAAAAAACACAAAAGGATATATTGCCCTTAATATCAAGAGTACGGTGAAATAGCTCATAATAGAAGACAATCAACATCTTTCCTGTTCTAAACATCCTTATTCTACAGTAATAAAAATGGTAATATGAGGTATTATTCCACTTTGCAGTAATACTGATTAATGGTATCCATACCATTAATCAGTAATATGAGCTAGAAATCATAATTTGCCCTTTATCGTAAGTAGAGTTCAACCAGCCATACAACCTAATTAAAAAAAAAAACAACAAACCTCATACAGTAGCTAATTATCTTTGAAGTATATAGCAAGGATACTAGTCATATCTCAGAACTCACAGAATCAAATAACTCCCTCCCTCTCTCAGGCTCCCTCCTCATCCCTATCAACAGTTAGTGCTAACACTTGGCTGTGTGATAGGCTTAAGCCTAGGTTTAGACCATTTACATACATTATATCCAGAAGGGCAGAGTGAGAAGCTGTTATCAGTCACACAAAAAGTAAAGAAAGACAAAAAAAAGAAGAAGAAGAAAAGTAAACAGGAAAAAAAGACAAGAAAAAAGTAAAAAAAAAAAAAAATAAAACATTTAC
Source organism: Microcaecilia unicolor (assembly GCF_901765095.1). NCBI lineage: Eukaryota > Metazoa > Chordata > Amphibia > Gymnophiona > Siphonopidae > Microcaecilia > Microcaecilia unicolor. The sequence goes on along the minus strand of NW_021963062.1, from coordinate 20,842 downwards.
AAAGTTGCACAGATAATTCTTCTGTAGCCCCCTCCTGGAAAAGTAGCTTCCCAACAATCATGAACTGTAGTCTATATGCATATTTAATCCTCATGATTAGGTGGGAAAGCAATCCTTATCTTAAAACAAGGTTAACCTAAAGGTAACAATTATCATTGGGGGTAGTTCTGTATAGATCTCCTAAAATTAGGTGCTGAGATGATGTGTGCTAAGCACAAAGGGCCAGATTCTATATATATATGGTGTTTAAAAAATCCGTGTGGTAAAGATTTCCGCCTAAGCATATTCTATAAGTGGTGCCTAGATTTAGGTGCAATATATAGGGAAAGGGAAATGGGACTTGATATACTGTCTTTCTGTGGTATTTTGCAACTACATTCAAAGCGGTTTATACAGGCACTTATTTTGTACCTGGGACAATGGAGGGTTAAGTGACTTGCCCATAGTCACAAGGAGCTGCAGTGGGAATTGAACTCAGTTCCCCAGGATCAAAGTCCGCTGCACTAACCACTAGGCTACGCTTAGGCAGAAATCCTAGTGCCTAAAACAATTTGCGTCCAACTAGGCTAATGAAAACATGGCCTAAATCCCTGCGCATAGATTTACATGCACTGGGCCATATTCTATAACTGTGCACATAAATTTTAGAATTCCCATGAAACGTCCATAGCCACACCCCCTTTGAACTGCACACAATAGAATTGAGGCGCAGTTCATTACAGAATACGCTTAGCGACTTGTGAGTGTGAATTCTAATTATTGCCAATTAGTGCCCATTATTGCTTGTTAAGTGCTGTTATCAGCACTGATTGAGCTCAAAGTGGGGGGCACAGCTTGGCCCTCCTCCCTGCTGCAAAATCCACCCCACAACAACCCCATATACCTTTGCTGGCGGGGGTCTCCAACAGCCTTTTTAAAGGTATGTTTACTAAGGTGCATTAGCTTTCTTAATGCACCTGTAAATTTAAGGCGTGTTAGCATTTAACCCGCGTAAACCATTTACGCACGTTAAAAACGCTAACTCACCCATAGCACTGCTTAGTAAACCTAGCCCTTTATTTGGTTCACTTTCTTGAACTCCATCAACTGGCGTTTACCAAGTACAGACTCCTGAGGCAGGCGGTGTTTGCTGAAACATGGTGCTGTGTCGAGTCTTATCTACTATTAAAGAATATTTTGCCATCTCTCGTCTTCCTTGGACTTGTTTGGAAGTGTCCTGTTGATCACGCTACTCCCTTGCCTCTGCACTCCTTTGTCCATGCAATAATCTTGTATGGACATCAATTACACAGACTGAGGGGGGGGAGTTGAACCCCCCCCTGCATTATTTATGCATTTTATTGTGAATATTAACTTTATAAATGTTCTGAATATTCCCTATAAATACTTGCAATTAAGAAAGAATACCACAATAACAAGTTCAAGGTGATAGTTCACTCTCCCTGGGCAGTTATTTCATGACTGCACTAGAACCAGCTTCTTCTAACTTATACTTTGCAGTATAGGTCACATGAACAAAAATTATACTGAAAAGTCTCAAGGTCATTTTATTATATCTTCAGTACTATTTAGTTCATTACAATAAGGGAAATAAAATATTCTGATTTAATGAAATGAGTTTCAGTTTTAGTTTAAAGGAAGGAGAGGACAAATTAGATTGCTATATAGTGGGATAATAACGTTGCTTGAGGTAAACGTTCATGAATATAAATATGATTTATAAGCCTCAGCAAGCAAATCTGTGACATTTGATAAATGTATCTACAGAAATATTTAGAAGGATATCTAGAAAGGTTTCTTGGCCTGAAATTCCACCAGTTTTGAACTTATCTATGTACTGTTTAATTAATGTCTCTCAGGGTTATTTTCGAAAGAGAAGGGTGCCCATCTGTCAAATCGGGAGATGGGTGTCATTCTGTCAGGGTCGCCCAAATTGACATAGTTGGAAGCCGATTTTTGGCGTCCCCAACTGCTTCCCGTCGCGGGGATGATCAAAGTTCACAGGGGGGGGGGGTGTCGGAGGCGCAGCGAAGGTGGGACTGGGGTGTGCCTAACAGATGGGCATCCTCGAGCGATAATGGAAAAAAGGAAGGGTGTCCGTGACGAGCATTTGGTCGACTTTACTTGGTCCATTTTTTCTTACGACCAAGCCTCATAAAGGTGCCCGAACTGACCAGATGACCGCCGGAGGGAATCGGGGATGACCTCCCCCTACTCCACCAGTGGTGACTAACCCCCTCCCACCCTGAAAAAAACAACTTTAAAAGCTTTTTGTGCCAGCCTCAAATATCATACTCAGGTCCATCGCAGCAGTATGCAGGTCCCTGGGGGGGATGTATGTGTGTGTGTCAGCGGAGGCATAGCGAAGGCGTGGACGTCCTTCTTTCAAACATTTTGGATGTCCTGAACTGCCTCCCCCCCCTCACAGGGACGGCCTCAGGAAAACTTGGGCGCCCCGTTCGATTATGCCCCTCTTTGTGATATTATAAAATGCTTTGCTTTAATCCTTTAAGAACCCAGGCTGTCTGCAACCACAGTTAAATTTCACGCTCTCTAAATTAAAACTTCTGTTTATGATATCTCCCTTAGAGCTTTATTAAGTGAAAGCAAAGTGCAAAAATAGGCAAATAGCAATATTATGAATTTCTGTAAGTTTAATTATAGGGTGGCTCTTATTTTTTATTTTTGCTTAACATGGAATCCTTCAACTTTTTTCACACTTTCTGTAGATGGACAATAATTAAACCTGCAAACAATATTACCATGTTTGTTTCATCTAAGTACAACAAAAAAATGGGGTGGAGAGGGCCCAATGTCAAGAGATCAGTCGCCACCCCATTTTTTTGTTGTGTTCGATTGCTGTGGAGAGTGTGAACCCCGCTCTGTTTTTCTGTGTTTCATCTAAGTAACAGCTTAGCAAATGATCAAAGATAAAGAAAAAAATTGTATGTGTTTGATATACAGCATGGATTAAATTCTGTAAAAGGCGCTGAAAAATCGGCGCTGAAAGCAAGTGTTAAATGCCAGCACATAAATTAGCTGCCGATCAAGTTTATTCTGTAACAATGCGCATAAATTCTGGGAATGTCCATGTCCACGCCATCTTGAAATGACACAGTTTAGGAGTTCCACGCATAGCATTATAGAATACAATGTGCGCAAAACTCCCAATTAATGCTAATAAGGTTGTTAGCAGCCAGTTATGGGAACTGATTGGCTCATTACTCAGTTAAGTTGTGCATTCAAATTGGCTATGTGTGTGCAACTTTAGTCGCCATATATAAAACATAAGAGTAGCCATACTGGGTCAGACCAGTGGTCCATCTAGCCCAGTATCCTGTTTTCCAAACAGTGGCCAAGCCAGGTCACAAGTACCTGGCAGAAACCCAAATTGTGGCAACACTCCATACTACAAATCCCAGGGCAAGCAGACTATGGACTTTTCCTCCAGGAATTTGACCAAACCTTTTTTAAACCCAGATACACTAACCGATGTTACCATATCCTCCGGCAAAGAGTTCCAGAGCTTAACTATTCGTTGAGTGAAAAAATATTTCCATTTGTTTTAAAAGAATTTCCATGTAATTTCCTCAAGTGTCCCCTAGTCTTTGTGCTTTTGTAACAAGTAAAAAATCGATTTACTTCTACTTGTTCTACACCACTCAGGGTTTTGTAGACCTCAATCATATCTCCCCTCATCTGTCTCTTTTCCAAGCTGAAGAGCCCTATCCTCTTTAGCCTTTCCTCGTGCGAGAGGAGTTCCATCCCCTTTATCATTTTGTCATTAGGAGAGGGATGGTGAATAAGACCGAAAATACTATAATGCCTTTGTATCGCTCCATGGTGCTTCCGCACCTTGAGTATTGCAATCAGTTCTGGTCGCTGTATCTCAAAAAAGATATATATAGAATCTGGGGGTATATAAGTCCATATAAAGCCAGGTGTTACTCTGAAGCTCTATGGAAGGAATAACTATTTCTTGAGTAGGCTAAAATTCTGAGGAAAGTCTTTCCATGAAAAGAATCTTGGGTTGAGAGTTTCTTTATTCTTGGTCATCCAGGTCTGTATGCCATGTGGAGGGGCATTTTCGACTGGGGATGCCCATCTCTAAGGGTGTCCATCTCTGAGGACGGCGCTGTGAAGGGGCAGGGCCGATCGTATTTTCGAACGAGGTGGCCGGCCATCTTTCGTTTTGATAATACGGTTGGGGCCGCCCAAATGTCAGAGATGGCCGGGTTTGAGGTGGCTGGCCTCGGTTTTCGCTGATAATGGAAACCGAGGCTGGCCATCTCAAACCCGGCAAAATCCAAGGCATTTGGTCATGGGAGGAGCCAGCATTTGTAGTGCACTGGGCCCTCTCACATGCCAGCACACCAACCGGGCACCCTAGGGGGCACTTCTAAAAATTAAAAAAAAAATTTTAAATAGCTCCCAGGTGCACAGCTCCCGTACCTTGGGTGCTGAGCCCCCCAGATCCCCCCAAAAACCCACTCCCCACCACTCCCCACAATGCTACACCATTATCATAGCCCTAAGGGGTGAGGGGGGTACCTACATGTGGGTTCAGTGGGTTTTGGGGGGTGTTTGGAGGGCTTCCATTTACCACAACAAGTAGGGGGATTTGTCCACCTGCCTGACGTGCACTGCACCCACTAAAAACTGCTCCAGGGACCTGCATACTGCTGTCAGGGAGCTGGGTATGACATTTGAGCCTGGCAAAAAAAATGTTTTTAAATATTTTTTTGGGGGGTGTGAGGGGGTTGGTGACCAATGGGGGAGTAAGGGGAAGTCATGCCCGATTCCCTTCGGTGGTCATCTGGTCAGTTGGGGCACCTTGTCGAGGCTTGGTCGTGAAAAAAAAGGGACCAAGTAAAGTTGGCCAAATGCTCGTCAGGGCTTTCTTTTTTAAATTATCGGGCGAAGCCGGCCATCTCTTAAGCACGACCCCTGTCCCGCTTTCTGTACCCTGCCGACACACCCCCTTGAAATTCGCCGGCTCCGTGACGGATTGCAGTTGAGGCTGGCCAAAATCGGCTTTCGATTATGCCGATTTCGCCGACCTTGAGAAATGGCTGGCCATCTCCCAATTTGTGTCGGAAGATAGCCAACGATCTTCTTCGAAAATAAGCTGGATAGACACTAATTCACTCTTTTCACTATATTTACCATATCTATTACCAAAGAGGGACAATGCTGGAAAACATCTGCAAAGGCATTAGAATGGTTAACTAACTCAAGAGCCCTTTTACTAATCTGCATTAGTTGCTAATGTAGCAAACATGGCCTAACGTGGGACCTGCTAAAAACTTCTGCATTAGTTTTGCCATTTGTGCACACAATCTTCATCTATTCTGACCCTTCACTTATACCTCATGCGATCACTATACAACTTTGTATTTGTTATCCACCAACTGGGCAAACGCCTTTGACGGTGCTGTGTAAGCCACATTGAGCCTGCAAATAGGTGGGAAAATGTGGGGTACATAGAGGCATATTTTCAAAGCACTTTGGGAGGCTAAGTTCCATAGGTTTCTATGGAACTTTGGGAGGCTAAGTGCTTTGAAAATGAGCTTGACAGGCAACAAATAAATAAATAAATAAATAAGTGCATGGTATTTATTAAAAAAAATATGGGGAGAGGGGCATGTTGGCAGAGAATGGGCGTGGAAGTGCTATTCCACTAATTAGTACATGCTAACTAAATAGTGCTGACCTAACGTGGGAGCCCTTAGCGCTTTCTAAATAGGTTTTAAAGCCCTGCGTTAATTTCTTTTAATAGATCTATGATAATAACTTGCTCCCATTTATGATAGTGGTTTTTGTAATACTTAGAGACATATTTTCAAAGCACTTAACACTTGCAAAGTTCCATAGATTACTATGGAACTTTGTAAGTCTTAAGTGCTTTGAAAATGAGCCCCATAGTGTGTTATTCCCTATTAGGAGATTTGAGGTCAATGTTGTTTAAAACAATATTTGTTTAGATAAAGTGAATGAGACACAAAGTTTAAACTATTTGATGTTAGCATTGTCATTCAATTCATAGGGCCCTGGTTACTAAGCCACGTTATAGGCGCGTTAGCATTTTTAACACGCGTTAACCGTGTACGCGCGTTAAATGTTTATGCGCCTACAATATCCCTATAGATGCCTACATGGATTATGCGCTCGCTAATTGTAGGCATGTGAAAAACGCTAATGCGCCTTAATAAACAGGGCCCATAGTTTGTGGTCCCATAAATTAGGCATAGGCTACTGCTAACAGCGCATGAGCAATAATTAAAAAAAAAAAAAAAGGCCGATTTTATGGCCTTTGCCAGAAATGGACTTCATGTGCAGGAAAGACCCATATTCTATTACTTTACATTACACTTATTGCTTCTTTACAGCAAGTTCTATGCGGTTCATATTATAAGAGATAGGGCAATTACAATTTGAAATTTAAAACAAAAAATCCAGTTATGTTACTAAAAAATTGGGAAACTAATTTAGCTTAATCATCTCTCTATATAAAAGGCAACCCCAACGTTCTGAAGCCTCCACGGAAGTTGAGGTGCCCGAGAAATCCGGTGTGCCCTGGAGTGTCTGCACCGCCCTCACGTCAAAACGTCATGACGTCGAGGGCGGAGCTATGACACTCGAGGGCCCAAACGGAAACGCCACAGCGAACAAGGCAAGTAGCTCGGAGGGACGGAGGGAGGGGGCCCCTTGCTAGCGCCCGTTTCATTGCGCTCAGAAACGGGCATTTTTTCCTAGTTATCATAATAAAATGCTAGAAGTGCATTAGCGTTTTTAGTGCACGCTAAGCATTAGCGTTCTAACGATGTAGATGTCCATAATATTCCTATGGGCATCTACACGGTTGGCACGTGCTTGTTTTTAGCACATGCTAAAAACGCTAGCACACCTTAGTAAACAGGGCCCTTACTTTTGATTAATTATTTTTGAGGCTACAGTTCCAGAAGGAATGCATCTTTCATTTCAGCAAAGTTATAAGGTCAGACTGACAAATTTGAAGACTTGGCTACTGTAGCAAAAGCATACCAAATCTTACTATAAACACTGATTTACTGCAGACAAGACTACCCTCCCAGACTGGCTCAGATTTAGACCTAGGCAAAAGAAGCAATTTCCTAGCATGCCAATTTTGAAAATGTCAAAGAGGAACCTGTTCCTGTCTACTGTAAGACCATGTTCATGTTCTACTTTAAAGTCGTACCACTGTGGCACTATGGCCTCCTCTGTTTCTTTTCTGGATCTCCAAACTTTGCCCCCTTGCCCCCACTCTCTCTGATCTGTCTGGTTTTGCCTGTGGGTGGCAAAACCTTAAATCTGGCCCTGTGTCCAGATTGTTTCCACCCAAATGCACGATAAAACCATCCAGGGAGCAAGCAACTGATTCCAGCATATTCCCTGTGGACCGAACCACCATACATAACTGATTTATGTAGCCAAACCTAGTTGATAACCATGTGTCAAGGCATAAATTAATGCCAAGCAATCCTACTAGTTCATTCTCCAAGCAGTTCTAAGAAAAAACCAACAGAGCATTAATATAAACACCCCTACAATTTGCATTGCCTAAGGCTGACATAAAAGCGGTGCAGGGCGGACTTCTACGGTCTGTGTCCTGATCTTGACTGAATAGATATGGATGGGCTGGAGTGTAAATTTTAGGGGGCTTCGACCTTAGCTTCAGAACTTCTAGTACAGGAACAGTGCTGGGTGCCCTGAGAAAGGCAGGGACAAATCAAACTCGGGTATACATCTAAAGTATTAAACTCATTTTACACGGTATGTATCTTGTTGGGCAGACTGGATGGACCGTTCAGGTCTTTATCTGCCGTCATTTAGTATTTTACTATGTAATCAACAAATGTCCTAGACTTGCATCAATACAGTGGCGTAGCCAGACAGCCAATTTTGGGTGGGCCTGAGCACAAAGTGGGTGGGCACAAAATTTTCTCTCTTCCCTCCCCCATTGTCCAGCATTTTCCCTTTCTCTTCCCTACCATCCACTGTCTATCTTCTCTCCCTGGATCCATCTTCCCTCTTTCTCCCCTCCCTCACTTGTGCATCTCTCCTTTCCTCTCCTCTTCTCCACCTTCATGTCCAACTTTTCTCCCTCTCCCTGCCTTGAGCCCCTGGTTTGACATCTCTCTCTCTGCCCCCCCACCCCCCACCATCATCATCTCTCCATCCTTCCTTTCCCTCACTGCCATGTTCAACATTTCCCCTCTCACCTCTCCCTTCCACTTCCATGTCCAAAATGTTTTTTTCTCTCCCTCTCCCCATCCCACCCATATCCAACAATTCTCATTCTCTTTCCCCTTGCAGCATCTCTCCGTCCCTCCCCAGCTCTACCCTGTCTCACTCCCTCATCCCAACAGTGCTCCTGTCTCTCCCCGACCCCCCACCCACACACCACCACCACACACACATACGTTTTTCCCTCCCTTTCCCCAGCAACAGTCTGGCACCTGGCTGCAGGCCTTCTTTCCCCTCCCCTTCGGGCAGCGCCGCAGTCTATCCCTACAGCTGAGCAAAGCTGCACCGCACCGGGTCCGTCTCCGTCCTGCCGCTACTTCCGCCCTCCGGCTCCGTTGTGATCTTTGTTTGCTCTTCTGCAGCGGTTCCGGATCCGCGCGCTCCCAGGCCTGTCTGTATGCTGCCTGCGACTGCTTCCTCTGCGCTGGCCCCGCCTACTCTTCTGAAGAGGCGGGGCCCAGCGCAGAGGAAGCAGTCGCAGGCAGCATACACAGACAGCCCTGGGAGCGCACAGATCCGGAACCGCTGCAGATAAGCAAACAAAGATCACGGAGCCAGAGGGCAGAAGTAGCGGCAGGACGGATACGAACCCGGTGCGCTGCAGCTTTGCTCAGCTGTAGCGATAGACAGCGGCGCTGCCCGAAGGGGAGGGAGGGGAAAGAAGGCCTGCGTGCCGGCGGGGAATTAATTCTTTTGTCGTCGCTCTGCATCGTCGCTGGGTGGGCCTGAGCCCAAAGTGGGTGGGCCCAGGCCCACCCGTGGCTACGCCCCTGCATCAATATGCTGAACAATGACATCAGAGGCCCATCCCTGCACTGTTAGTGGCAGCCCCAGTGTAGAAAAAATGAGCCTTGACGAGATACACCCCAGCCTCCCCAGTTTCTCTACAAATCTATTAACTGAAAAGATTTGGGCATTTTGTACTGGGCAAGTCATTGGATAACTTATATTCCAGCACTGTTTATTGTCCATCTTCAAGCAATTACTTTAATGTGAATCGTCCTGCCTGTGAAATGGTTTTGCTCATTGTGTGATCTAGAACTCTTTGACCTCTTAGTGAATACAACCACTGCTTCACCTAACCAAAATTCCTAAAAAAAATACTAAAGTAAAAGCTACCTGAAAAATGCTTATCAGATGAGATACACGTCCCCAAATTCTATAGAAGTCACTAAAACTTGCACATGTGAATCTGCTTGCATAATGTAATTGAATAAGGAGTCAATTAGCACTGATAATTGGCTTCTTAACAAGTAATTGGATTTAATTAAAATTTACGCGCATAAATGTAGATGCTGGAACCGCATATAAATTTTACACACATGTCCAAAAAAGGGTCACGGCCATGGGGGGATCTGTGGCATTCCCACAAATTATGTGTGTTGTGGGGATCCGCATCTAATTTAGGCACAGGGATTTACACCAGGGTTTTGATGTAAATGATCACACCCAGTGGCGTAGCTACATGGGGCCACGGGGGCCTGGGCCCCTATAGATTTGGCCCTGGACCCCCCCTGCCGACAATCCTCTCACCCCCCCCTTCCGCCGCCAACCCATTATTGTACGTGCAGGACATCAGACTCAGAAACAGAGCGAAGCCTTGCGCCGGAAGAAGAGACCCTCGGCTGGCGGGGGTTGGGGTCCCCTGCCAGCAAAGGTAGGTGACGGTGACGGCGGGTTGGCGGCAGGAGGGGTCGAGAGGGTCATCAGCGGGGGGGGGGGGTCAAAGTTGGTGGTGGTGGCAGTGGGGGGGGGGGGGTCAGCAGCGGCGGGAGGGGGCTAAAATGTGTCCCCTCACCTCGGGCTCTGGACCCCCCTCCCGCCGGTCTGGCTATGCCCCTGATTTCACACCTAAATGTAATCATGGTTCCCAGCGCCAAGCACTATTGCATAAACGGCACCTATTTTTTTAGGCACCGTTTATAGAATTTAGTCCATGATGGATAACATTCGCTACACCTACTAATACAAGAAATGAGTGACTAGCCAGTGTCGACCTCACCACTGGCTTCGAAGCTCAAGCCTGCGGAGACCATGAATATTTAAAAATAAAATCTGCAAGCTGTTACCCCAAGTATTTGCCTTGATAAAGATGGAGATACCTTTGATAAGAGAAACCTCTACTGCTTTTGAATAACCTCCTTGCCATTTAAAATGTGACCTTTCATTATGACACCCATGACAGAACTGTGTGAAACACAGCACAGAACTCTTAGAGGTCCTTTTACTAAGCTGCATAAGCGTCTACCTGCGCCCAACTCACACCAAAATGCAGTTACCGCCCGACTACCGCGTGGCTCTTGTGGTAATTTCATTTTTGGCATGCGGCACATGTAGGTCATTATTGCCCGGTTACCGCGTGAGTCTTTACCGCTAGGTCAATGGCTGGTGGTAAGATCTCAGACCCAAAATGGATGCACGGCAATTTTCATTTTGCCGCACATCCATTTTTACAGGCGCGCTAAAAATGGATTGGCGTGCACCCAAAACCCGCGCCTACACTACCGCTAGGCATTTTTCAGTGTGCCTTTGTAAAAGGACCCCTTATTTTTTTATACCACTTGCAAGGCTCAAAGCTATTGAAGCAGTTTACGTTCTGGTACAGTAGGTATTTTTCTGTCCGTGGAGGGCTCACAGTCTGAATTTGCACCTGAGGTGATGATGGGTTAAGAGACTTTCTTAAGGTCACAAGGAGTTGCAGTGGGATTTGAACCACTTCTCTAACCATTAGGCTACTCCTCCACTCTGAGCATTCATGGTCTGAAATATAAAAGTTATTGTGCTCCCTCCCCCCCCCATCCCCCAATGTTAGCAGCAGGGTCTTTTCTTATTCTCTTCTTTTCTATACTCTTCCTCTAAGTCATTCTGTATAGCACAATTTTGAGCTATTACAGTATCTTGCCCCAGGAGGGCTGGAATAGAGAATGAAGCTTCAGCGTAGCTAAAAACAGACACATGTTTTTTTTATGCAGGGATTGTTCTTTGCTGTGCAGTGCTTCTGATAAGACAGTGAGAACAAGACATAGCTAGCAAATGAGATGAGATATTTTATTAACTTTTTATATTTTTTATTTTGCATACATATGAACCTTTTCTAATTAACGCATAGCTGTGCTGTGTATTCATACTTTCTACTGTTTCCTGTGAATTAAGGTCTCATGTAAGGATTAAGGTTTAATTTTATTTGATATACAACAAATCATTTTTACAATCTAAGCATTTTACAGTCATTAAGCTTCAATAAAACTGAAAGATAGAACAGTAATCACCTAACAGAAAAACAAAAAAGAAGGGAAACAGGCAAAAAGGTAGTTCATTCAGCCTGCACATCACCAAGACTTCCTCAATCCAGTTTACCAGACCTACAGTGGCATACCGGGACACTAGGGACTGAGAGGGGTAGTTACTAGGGTACAATGCAAGCTGGTCTTTTACAGCACCTTAATTAACTGTGGGAGTGACTAACCTGTGGTATGTCCGTCTGTTCCGCAGATTAATGACTGATCACAAGCTGTGTAATTCATATGTGACAATCTCCCAAGCTGCGGTTCGTACTGCCTGGGAACATCGGACCACAAATCCACGGCCTGATACACCCAGGTGGTATGTTAAAGGAGCTAAATAGACATTGCTCCACTCCCCCCCCTCCCTGAACACAGTCCCCTCTGAAGACGCCCTTGAAAACACTAACCCTCTCTGAAGAACTTTTCCTTCTTACCAAAGGACCCAACTAGAGTGGAGGAGTGGCCTAGTGGTTAGAGTGGTGGACTTTGGTCCTGGGGAACTGGGTTCGATTCCCACTGTAGGCACAGGCAGCTCCTTGTGACTCTGGGCAAGTCACTTAACCCTCCATTGCCCCAGGTACAAATAAGTACCTAAGCCACATTGAGCCTGCCATGAGTGGAAAAGCACGGGGTACAAATAAAAAAAAAAAAAACCCTGAAGATCTCCACCCTCTGTGGGCCTTCCTCTCCAAATCCCTGGCGTCTAGTGGGTTCTGGTACAGAAGTGATCTTCGGTCGCTCTTGTCACTGCCAGCACTGGGTTCAGAGTGGTACTGGCAACCCCTAGTAGTAGTTTTGCAGTACTACTGCTAGGGTTCAAGCTGCCATACAAGGGCAGAAGCAGGAGCAACTGGAGATTGCTCTTTTTCTGGATCCCACTAGACACTACAGATTTGGAGAGATGGACCTGAGGGGGGGGGGGGGGGGGGGGTTACCGGATAGTGGAGGTATTTAGGGGAGGTTTTTGGACAGGGTTGTGTTCATGGAGTTTCTTCGGGGAGGGGGGTTGCCTTTGGAGTCTGTCTTTGGCCTCTTTAATGGGGTCTTTTACTAAGTTGCTCTGGCGTTTTTAGCACACATTAAAAAGAGGCACGCGCTAAACGTTAAAGACGCCAGTGTATTCCTGTGGGCATCTTTAGCGTGCACCTATTTTTAACGCGCGCTAAAAACACCAGCGCGCCTTAGTAAAAGACCTCCTAAGTTGGCTCCTGGGAGCATTGGACTTTGTGTTAGGAACTGATGCTGCTGTGCAAGAAAAATGTCAGCTTTAAGCTGGCATTATTTTCCCTGGAATAACACGGCTTACAATGTTCATCAGAATAGCATTATTCAATTTACATAATAATGAGATATTTTGCATGCTTTGCATCTCATTATTTTGTATTCTATTTTAACTTAAACTAACCTTTATTATGGTAATATAATAGATGTTATTGTTTAATGTGAGTTAAAGGGCAAATAACATGCATTATTGCCATTACACCCATTAACAACTACTCCCCCCTCCCCCAAGAGGATCAGGAAGGTGAACAGTGGGCACTCACAAGCAGATCATTTCTGCTTTGTATCTAGTTTGCTAATTGTATGGATGGTCTCCTGGTTGAAGGTCAGAATAAAAAAACCCAGTCAGAACGAATATGTTTTTTTAAATTAGTCTTGAATATTTTTTTATGAAAAGGTTCTAGCCATAGGTGAAAGGAGAACTCATTCCATAATTGAAGAGGCCTTACAGCAAAGGCAGTACATCTAGCTGCCACAAACCATGTATTAGTATATGAAGGAGCACTAGTAAATTCTGTTATAGAGATGGTAATGATCATACAGCTATATAAGGGATTAAGAGACTGGTGAGGTTGGCAGCAGGACCAGAATATACATAAGGATTTTAAATGCGGTCCTAAATGAGACTGGTAATCAGTGCTTTTCTTTAGTAAGGAAGTGATTTGGTTGAAGTGTTTGGTTTACCGTTATGTTCTCAATTGATTGCAATTGTTGGATATAGGAGATCTTGAGGCCTTAGAAATGTGTTACGGTAATTAAGCCGATTGGTAATGAAGGCATGTAAAAGGATGTGAATTCCTTTGACATCCAGAACAATACAGATAGATCAAACTTAGTATAGGACAAAGAAGCATTTATTTTTACTACACTGGATATATATAGTTAGAAGTTCAACTCATTATCAATGACAATGCCCCAGATTTTATCAGATATTTCTATTTAGGGATACCATCAGGCTCCTTTTCGAAAGAGAAGGATGCCCATCTTTCGACACAAATCGGAAGATGGGCCGCCTCCTCAGAGGGTCACCCAAATCGGCATAATCGAAAGCCGATTTTGGGTGTCCCCAACTGCTTTCCGTCATGGGGATGACCAAAGTTCATGGGGGCGTGTCGGAGGTGTAGCGAAGGCGGGACTTGGGCGTGCCTAACACATGGACGTCCTCGACCTATAATGGAAAAAAAGGACGTCCTTACAAGCACTTGGACTGCTTTACCTGGTCCTGTTTTCTTATGACCAAGCCACAAAAAGGTGCCCAAACTGATGAGGTGACCACTGGAGAGAATTGAGGATCACTTCCCCTTACTCCCTTAGTGGTTACTAACCCCCTCCCACCCTCAAAAAACATCTTTCAAAATACTTTGTGTCAGCCTCTATGCAAGCCTCAAATGTCATACTCAGGTCCATCACAGCAGTATGCAGGTCCCTGGTGCAGTTTAATTCAGGCAGCGGACCCAGGTCCATCCCCCCCCCTACCTGTTACACTTGTGGTGGTAAACGTGTGCCCCCCTTCACCCGTTAGGGATATGGTAGTGGTGTACAGTCATGGGGAGTGGGGTTTTTTTTTTGGGGGGGGGGGTTGGGGGCTCAGCCCACAAGGTAAGGGAGCTATGTACCTGGGAGCAATTTATGAAGTCCACTGCAGTGCTCCCTAGGGTGCCCGGTTGGTGTACTGGCCTATCAGGGGGACCAGTGCACTACGAATGCTGGCTCCTCCCATGTCCAAAGGGCTTGCATTTGGTCGTTTCTGAGATGGGCGTCCTTAGTTTCCATTATTGCCGAAAATCAGAAACGACCAAGTCTAGGGACGACCATCTCTAAGGGCGACCTAAATGTCAAGATTTGGGCGTCCCCGACTGTATTATCGATACGAAAGATGGACGTCCATCATGTTTTGATAATATGGGTTTCCCCGCCCCTCCACGGGACGTTTTGCGAGGACGTCCTCAGCAAAACTTGGGCGTCCCTTTCGATTATACCCCTCCACATGTCTTGTTTTACCCAGACATGTCCTTTTGTTTTTGAGGACACCGCGGGGCGTCCGGGTGGGTTTTGCCAGCCTATCTTTTTGTCCAGGTTTGCGGGCTGGCAGGCTGGCTTGCAGAGGGGCAGGCCTCAGGGTGTCCTATCCTCCCCTCCTGTACCTTATTGTCGTGCCCTGGTGGTCTAGTGGCCTCTTTGGGGCAGGAAAGAGCCCCCTCTTTCCTGCAGCAGACATTTCGCTCCCGGTGCCGCTTCAAAATGACTGCCGAGAGTTCAAGCGGCTGCCTTGCAAAACCTCCGCAGAAGTCTTGCGAGGTCACCACTTGATAATGCATTGGGGACCGCTAATGCAGTTTGATAAAATAGGCCCTTAAATAGGCAATGCATTTGACTTCCTGTATTCAGGCAATACAGTTGAAAAAATAGAGTAATTCATGGTGTTCTTGCTAATAATTTTGAATATTGGGGGGGGGGGGGGGGGAATGCAGTTTGTATAAAGCAGTGCAAAGCAAGCGCTCCTGGGTCCGGGGCAGACCTGGCTGGAGTCTCCCATAGGTAAGCTCTGTCAGGCCCTGGGGTAGTTGACACTTGGTGCTTCCACCTGGGCATGAAAGGCGTAAGTGATTTGGGATTTCCCTCCTTTCCCCCCTGTAAATTCATAAACACCACTGTGAACAAGGCTGGCTGAAATGTTAAAAAAGTTTATTGAACTATTTACAACTTATGTAAAAGCAGTAAGACTTTTGCTAATGAGAAGTAGTTTGGTAATTACCTTATTAAGCCTTCTGAGTGAATGGTATTCAATAAGCAACCTACTACCCAACCATTAAACAGTACTCTTGGAACTAGTTAGTCTCGCTACCAGTGTGGCAGCTTTAAACACCTGTCCCTTTATTAAGTCATTTTATCAGAGTGGTAGTATTATCTATGTCCCATTTGTTCCTTCACTGAGTCTTCCCCTTGTCCAACCTCACCAAGTACCCAAGATCTCACTCTCTTGTAGAGCACTCTAGACCGGTGGCTACTGGATGTCCAGTGAGAAGCTGAGTCAGTCTGGCTTTAACCAGTCTCTGCTGTCAGTCTGTGAGTGCCAATTGTGCTCCCTGCAGCCTCCATCTCTGCAGGACTCCGAGCACTGATTGCGCTCCCAGGAGTCTTTGTCGGGCTCTGAGCGCCGATTGGATTAGATTCATTAGTTTGATATACCACTCTATACTAGTGTATCTGAGCCACATCATATAGAGGACTATAACATTAGAAGGTTCAAAATACATCATACAGTATAAAATTAAAGCACTCTGGGTGCCTGTTGCGCTCCCAGGAGTCTCTGCCGGGCTCTGAGCGCCAGTTGCGTTCCTTGGAGCCTCTGAGTCTACTAGGTTCCGAATACCGCATGCGCTTACGGAATTCTTTCTGCCACTGGGCCTTGAGCACTGATTTTGTCCATGAAGGCTTTCCGCCTTGTCCTGGGCTTGCTCCAAGGACCATCCTGCCATGAGCTTGCACCCAAGGGCCGCTTTTATGCTGGATCTCGGGCACCAATTGTGCCCTCAGAAGTCTTCCACCTTACCCTGAGCCTATTCATAAGGACTGTTCTGCCACTAGGCTCCCTTTTCTTCCTGGTGGGGTGGTCTGCTATCTTCAGGAGGAGCTTCCAGGGGTCCCTTCGCTGCCAGGTACACAGCTCTTAGCTCTTATGTGAGTCTAGCTCTCTCTGATTCTAGCCCTTTAGAGACAGTGGCCTGCAGTTCCAGGGTTTGCTCCATGAAGAGCAGTCTTCTTTCTCAGCCAAAAGGCCGAGAGAGAGAGAGAGAGATAAATGCTATATAGAATCTATATCACTTGTATAACTAATGGGTCTGAAACCCAAGAGGTCACGGCTAGACTATTCTGGGAGGAGATTTCTATATTCTATAATGCCCTAAGCCAGCTTTAGTTATCTTTATTTAGTGTGTGGGCTTTATTATCACCAAATTTATTTATCAACTTTAATGGATTATCCTCCCTAAAGTGTTGTAAATGTTTGATAATTTGTCTGCCTTTTCTCCCAATGAGCAATTTACATATTGGGCTGTTCACCCAGCTCACAGAGTGTATCAAAATGTTTTCTTTTTCCAGAGGACTGCTGTGAGCAGCCAGAATGCTAGAAATCTCTCTTTCTCTCAAACAATTTACCTGAGCCAGAGAGAATACAATCTGCATTTCAAAATCACTTTGACCAGAGATTTCTTTCTCTCTTTCTGTGTCTCAAAATCCCCTTCCTTTAGGGGGGGGGGGGGGTTCACTAGTACTAAGCATGTTTTTGCTGAAGTAAAGATCTCTCAATCATCCTGTTAAAAATAAGTTGCTATTTAGTTCATTTTAATTATGATAGTACCGTTTAGAGTGTTGTGATATTCTGTGTTACAGAAAACCCTAGCGTCATTAATTCACTGCAGTTCATATTATCGGTCGGTCTATCTATACGTATGTTTGTGTAGGGTTGACAGTTTTAAGCTGCCGGCAAGCTCAGAAACCTGCAACAATCCCAACTGATTTCAGTACAGTTGCAGCAGGTTGCCGCAGCATGACCATGGGCTTGCCAGCACTTTATAGATTATGGCACTTTGTACATAGGAGATGTGGACTTGATATCAAGGTTATAACCAGCAACTGCGTCACTGCAAGCATCCAGAATTAATGAACTAGTATTAATAACTGAACATGAAAGTTATAGGTATTATGGCATCTCAGAAGTCACTTTCAGTAGCTAATGGGCCATGATTTCTTGCTATAATTTGACCAGTGTTTCTTAGGGATGGTTGAAAAACAGAATTTGGAAACGCGTTTGGAATCTCTCTGCTCTTAACATAGAAGATGTCTCTTTGCCGATTTCACTAATACGATCCTAGGGTATAATGTTAGGAATTGGTAGCATGGAATGTTTTTACTGTTTGGGTTTCTGCCAGGTGCTTGTGACCTGGAGTGATCACAGTTGGAAGCAGGATACTGGGCTAGATGGACCATTGGTGTGATCCAGTATGACTGTTTTTTGTTCTTATACTAAGTGGGGTTAATTAAATTATTTATACATTTTTTTTTTGTATCATTTGGAATGCAGGAGTACCGGATACAACAATATATTTTGATGATGTCCGCCCAAATGAAGTAGCCTTTTTCCTCCACCAAAAACAAAAATGTTTTCTATAACAATATTGGTGTTGATATCTGTAATATTTATTCAGATATACTTGATATCTTTTGTACGGTCCTCTAGTCTCAAACAGTGGTTCTCAATCCAGTCCTCAGGATACGATTAGCCATGTCAGCTTTCAGGGCACCCACAGTGTGAATGAAAAGATTTGCATACAATGGGAAGTATTGGTATGCAAATTTATATCATGCATATTCATGGGGATATCCTAAAAGCCTGACTGATTGGGGCATCGCTGAGGACTAGTTGAGAACCTTTGGTCTAAATTTTTAAGTAATTCTAGATCAACCAAAATTAAAATTCTGGTCACCACATCTCCAAAAAGATATAGCGGGATTAGAAAGGGTACCGAGAAGGGCAACAAAAATAATAAAGGGTACAATTTCCCTATAGGCTAGAGCTTTTCAGCCTGGAGAGGAGATGGCTGAGGAGGAGATATGATAGAGGACTATAAAATCCTGAGTGGAGCGGAATGGGTAGATGTGACTTGCTTGTTTACTCTTTCCAGGAATAGTAGGACTAGGGGGGCATGCAATGAAGCTACAAAGTAGTAAATTTAAAACAACCTGAAGAAAATATTTCTTCAAAGTGTCGGTAATGCTAACTCAGGACTACCACCAGTACAATGCGGCCGCCGCCGGTAGTTCCAGCTTGAGTGTGGTGCGCCATGAAAATGTTTTTTATAGCGTGGTGCTAACCCGGCAGTAATCGGGTATCACTGGGTTACTGTGAGAGCCCTTACTGCCCCCTCAATGGGTGGCGGTAAGTTCTTCCTGCCGCATGGCCATGCAGTAGGAGTTATCGTGCCGCATGGCCATTTTTTTTGGGGGGGGGGGGGTGCTTTTTATCTGCTGCAGTAAAAATGACCCTGGTGCGTAGGATAAATGGCCCCTGCCACTACTGCAGGGCCCTTTTCTCACAGCTTAGTAAAATGACCCCTCAGTGTGTAATTGTGCTGAAGTTCATTGCCAGAGAATGTAGTAAAAGTAGTTAACTTAGCAGGGTTTAAATAAGGTTTAGTATAGTTACATAGTAATATAGTAACATAGTAGCTGATGGCAGATAAAGACCTGTATGGTCCATCCAGTCTGCCCAACAAGATAAACTCGTAGTATAAGGTATGATACATGTACTTGATCCTAATTTGTCCTTGCCATTTTCAGGGCACAGAATGTAGAAGTCTGCTTGGCACTGGCCTTGTTCTTCAGTTACAGAAGCTGAATCTGTCCTGCCACGATCAGGGCACAAACCGTAGAAGTCTGCCCAGCACTGGCTTTGCTTCCCAATTACTGGTGTTGCCATCTAATCACCCCTAACCTTGTTTGGTTCCATGTCTTCTATGCAGGATTCCTTTGTGTTTATCCCACGCATTTTTGCATTCCATTACTATTTTCATCTCCACCACCTCCCACAGGAGGGCATTCCAGGTATCTACCAACCTCTCTGTGAAAAAGTACTTTCTGACATTATTCCTGAGTCGGCTCCCCTGCAACCTCAATTCATGTCCTCTAGTTCTACCACCTTACTGTCTATGGAAAAGGTTTGTTTGTAAATTAATACCTTCAAATATTTGACCATCTGTATAATATCACCTCTGTCTCTCATTTCCTCCAGGGTATACATGTTCAGGTCCTCAAGTCTCTCATCATACATCTTTCAACTAAAACCCCGTACCATTTTGGTTGATTTTTCTCTGACAGCTTCAAGTCTTTTTACATCCCTCTGCATCCTTACAGCCTCCAGAACTGAACACAATACTCCAAGTGGGGCCTCACTGACAACTTCTACAGGGGCGTCAACGCCTCCTTTCTTCTGCTGGTTATACCCTTCTCTATGCAGCCTAGCATCCTTCTGGTTGCGGCCACCAACTTTTCATACTGTTTCATCACCTTGAGATCCTAGGACACCATCACCCTTCTGAGCTGTGCTTATCAATCTCTCTCCTATCTGGTACATCTCCTTTGAATTTCTGCATGCCAAGTGCATCACTGTGCACTTCTTAGCATTAACCTTTAACCATTTTTGGAGATCTCTTCTCGTGGTTTCAACTCCTTCCGGGGTATCCACTCTATTGGCTATCTTTGTGTCATCCGCAAAAATGCAAACTTTTCCCTCTAACACTTCAGCAATGTCTCTCACACAAATATATTAAACAGAATCAACACCGGTACCGACCACTGAAAAAATATTCTGCGTTGACCAGGGTTCGATTCCCAGCCTACTGCTTGGAGGGCAGCTATGCTCACCACTATACAGCTCCTAAAAGAAAAGTCCATAAGCCATTATTAAGATGAACTTGGGGAAATCCATTGCTTATTCCTGTGTTAAGCATCATCGAATCTGGTTTACTCTTTTGGGATCTTCCAGGTACTTGTGAACTGGATTGCCCAATGTTGGAAACAAGATATTTGGCTTGAAGGACTTTCGGTTTGTCTCAATATGGTGATGCTTATGTACTTTATGTAAAAGTTGTGATAATCTTACATATTTATAACAGCTGCCATAATCACTGTAATATTTTTAGACTGGGCGAGACTCACAGGTACTAATATACTAAATAAAACACTTTTCTGCTTCAGAACTTATTTGAATATTTTTCAAACAGTAAAAGTACTTGACTGTTAGAGTAAGGCAAATGATTGTATTACAACTTGAGTTTCAAATGTGTTACAAAACAAAGGGACATGTTTACTAGAGTATGCTAAGCATTTAGATGGGTGATGTATAAAAGTGGACCCAGAGAGCACCTTTATGATATCTATTCTATAAAGGAAATTAGGTGTGAGCACTTATACCAGCCATAAATACCAGAGATCTGAACACAGGACTAGAT